>NW_019946489.1:27974-30355 GCF_002910315.2 Salvelinus sp. IW2-2015
AAACCTGTTTTTGCTTTGTCATTATGGGGTATTGTGTGTAGATTGATGAGGGGGGGGGGGGGAATATTTAATCAATTTTAGTGTAAGGCTGTAACGTAAGAAAATGTAGACGTCTGAATACTTTCCAAATGCGCTGTATGTATGAAAGTATGTGGACCCCCCTTCAAATTAGGGGATTTGGTTATTTCAGCCACACCCATAGCTGGATTATATAAAATCGAGCACAATGCCGTGCAATCTCCATAGGAAACATTAGCGGTAGAATGGCCTTATTGAAGCGCTCAGTGACTTTCAACGTGGCACCGTCAGTTTGTAAAATTTATGTCGTGCTGGCGCTGCCCCGGTCAACTGTAAGTGCTGTTATTGTGAAGTGGAAACATAGGAGCAACAACGGATCAGCCGCGAAGTGGTAGGCCACACAAGCTCACAGAATGGAAAATCAGCACAAGAACTGTTCTTCGGGAGGTTCATGAAATGGGTTTCCATGGCCGAGCAACAGCACACAAGACAAAGATCACCATGCGCAATGCCAAGCGTTGGCTGGAGTGGTTTAAAGCTCATCGCCATTGGACTCTGGAGCAGTGGAAACGCATTCGCTGGAGTGAACGCTTCTCCATCTAACCATCTGGCAGTCCGTCGAACGAATCTGGGTTTGACGGATGCCAGGAAAATGATACCTGCCCCAATGCATAGTGCCAACTGCATAGTTCCGTGGAGGATGAATAATGGTCTAGGGCTGTTTTTCATGGTTCTGGCTAGTTCCCTTAGTTCCATTGAAAGGACATCTTAACGCTACAGCATACAATAACATTCTTGACGATTCTGTGCTTCCAACTCTGTGGCAACAGTTTGGGGAAGGCCCTTTCCTGGTTCAGTATGACAATGCCCCTGTGCGCAAAGTGAGGTCTCTACAGAAATGGTTTGTCGAGATCGGTGTGGACGAACTTGACTGGCCTGCACATAGCCCTGACCTCAACCCCATCGAACACCTTCGAGATAATTTGGGACGCCGACTGCAAGCCAGGCCTAATCGCCCAACATCATAGCCGACCTCACTAATGCTCTTGTGGCTGAATGGAAGCAAGTCCCAGCAGTAATGTTCCAACCTCTAGTAGAAAGCCTTCCCAGAAGAGTGGAGGCTGTTATAGCAGCAAAGGGGGGACCAACTCCATATTAATGCCCATGATTTTGGAATGAGATGTTTGACGAGCAGGTGTCCACATACATGTAGTGTATATCTTATTGAGAGGTTTTTATCTGTATTGGATGCTTGAAATTTTTGCCGATCACTCAAAACATCGAATACTTTAGCAAATATAAATATTTACATTTGCATCATTAAGCAGACACTCTTATCCAGAGTGACTTACAGTGAGTGCACAACCTTTTTGTACTTAATGCTTTTTTTGTACTGTTCCCCTGTAGGAATTGAACCCACGAGCTTGCTGTTGCAAGCACCATGCTCTACCAACTGAGCCACATGGGCTAGAATTTATATTTATTTTAGCACAATGACAAAATCATTTAAATCAGTACAAAAGACACATCTGTTGGTAGGTATTTATTCCAATACATATTCTAATACCCGTGTTGTGAAAATGATGTCACAAATCATTCATCACTGTAAAATGTTTCATTAGGCAGGTACATTAAGCTTTACGAAGTTTTATTTTCATATATTTATTTACATCACTGGTATTCCTTACCCTCACTAACTTGTCATTTATAAAATAGCCCAAATGAAATAATTTCATTGTTTGCATCATCGTTATATTATATATTTTTCTATGTTCATAATATATTTCCTTAATATATTTTCTTGTCTGTAAATAATCCAGAGCGTCTAGGTGAACCGGTTGAGCAAATGTTATATTTTCAGAGGAAATTCAATTCCAACCCAACTGTTATCAAATGTGATATCTTTGACAAAGCCTCTAGGCTAAAACACTGCATTGCTGTTCTGCTGGCTACTAATATTTACATGTAGAAAAATAAGAATGATAAAAGAATGATGCTATACTCCTCTTATGTTGTGTTTTCTTGTAAACAAAAGTAATAAAACAAAGCATAACTGCCATCATTTATGCCCTTTTCCCCTAAAACAAACTTAAAATGCCCCCCATTCACCATTCTAGCTCCTTATTCACCCTCCAGCTCTTTGATTAGCAGTGGCTCCAGCTCCTTCAGGATCTCATAGAAAATATGTTTTGCTCTGATGCCACTTGCCCTCAGAGGTCCCATGTAGAGTTCCTTCATCTGGTCCTGTGTGGTGCGTTTGGCCATTACTGTACTGTAGCCCTCATCATTGATAACTCTCTTGTCCAGGATTTTATCCAATATGGGCTTCACCAGGCACACTCTCTGGATAAGGTCTGTCCGGT
>NW_019946490.1:0-12560 GCF_002910315.2 Salvelinus sp. IW2-2015
TTACAGATGGGAGTGGTGTGTTGTTTATGACGTGTGTGTGCCGTTCCGGCTTGAGAGAGAAGACAGGAATGAAAAGCTGTCTTTTATTCTCTGGCCACACAAAATATTTTACAGTTTTTTTGCTTTGTGTTTCTCAGTTGAGTAATCGTGATAAAAGGGACTGAATAGAGACTCAGGTTGATACCAAATCCATGCATACAACACAAGATACTGCATAACCTTTTACCCCTCCCACTGCCTCACCTCACATGTCAATTTGCTCTCAGTTACAGAGGTACCATACTCTGGAATTTCCAATCTTCACATTGCCAATTTATCATCCCTATAATAACTTCAAGCGTAGACTAGGGGTCAGCCTGATGAACCAAACTACCCAGTAGTAGACTGGGGTCAGCCTGATGACCAAACTACCCAGTAGTAGACTAGGGGTCAGCCTGATGAAACCAAACTACCAGTAGTAGACTAGGGGTCAGCCTGATGAACCAAACTACCCAGTAGTAGACTAGGGGTCAGCATGATGAACCAAACTACCCAGTAGTAGACTAGGGGTCAACATGATGAACCAAACTACCCAGTAGTAGACTAGGGGTCAGCCTGATGAACCAAACTACCCAGTAGTAGATTAGGGGTCAGCATGATGAACCAAACTACCCAGTAGTAGACTAGGGGTCAGCCTGATGAACCAAACTACCCAGTAGTAGACTAGGGGTCAGCCTGATGAACCAAACTACCCTGTAGTAGACTAGGGTCAGCCTGATGAACCAAACTACCCAGTAGTAGACTAGGGGTCAACTGATGAACCAAACTACCCTAGTAGACTAGGGGTCAGCTGATAACACAAACTACCCAGTAGTAGACTAGGGGTCAGCATGATGAAACAAACAGCCCAGTAGTAGATAGGGGTCAGCCTGATGAAACAAACAACCAGTAGTAGACTAGGGTCAGCCTGATGAACCAAACTACCCTGTAGTAGACTAGGGTCAGCTTGATGAAACAAACAGTCCAGTAATCCCCTCCATGTAGCCTAACTCACACACAAACAAAGTATACTAATTAAGAAAATACATGTTTGATTATCTGATTGATCAATTCATGTTYTACTTGTATTGTGTTTTGGTGGTCTGGTTTTCATATAAGCCCTGTTGGGCTCCCAACCTTACTTGCACAATGTTTTTCCCCGTGTTCTTTATTAGTACGGTTTATGTGTTTCACTTGTTTTCTTTGGTGCAAATAAATAAAACCTAAAACAGTCCCAGAAAAAGAAAAGACACTTCTACAGATAGCATCGCCACAGACAAAGAAAACTGGTACAGAAGAAAATAACACTTTAGACTGTTGATACACACCCCACATACAGTACCTGTTGGTTTCTCCAGTSRCATTAACACCTCAACAAAACAGCATCCMATTGGTGCAGCTCTAACAACAACCAGTAGGAGATGCTGTTACACAGGTGGTTCTCTTTCAGACCCAGGTAAATGGGTAGGTATTCCACACAGGTCTTTATCTCTTCCAGACTCAGGTAACTAGGTAGRTATTTTCCACAGGTGGTTATCTCTCCCAGACTTGGGTAACTAGGCAGGTATTCCCCACTCTCTGTAAGAGATTACATTACACTTCTTATACATGACTTGACAAAAGCGTATGTCCTGTCCTGTTACATTTATGTCAACAGCTTTGTGTCACAAGGGACGTCCTGATCGCAGCGTAGCCCTGTTGTCTTGATGTTGTCATAGCAATAAGATAGCTCACAACATTGCTATCCCACTGTATAGATATCTCAGTGAAGGACATCCCCTGTCCACTCCATCTGCTTTGTCAGTAAACATTTGGTCAGATTGTGGATCAGTTATACACTATGGCCTGAAGAAGGCACAGTGATGCCGAAACGTTGGTGGGGTTTTTTTTTACCCAATAAATGACTGGGAGGTAATAGATATGGAGTGTGTGACTCTGTTTTTATAGCTTCCAGGTTATTCTCTGTTAATCAGCACCTCTACACTAAATCATTTTCTCTGGGTGTGTGCCAGCTCATGCTTTTTATTAGACTGTTGGCTATGTATATACAGTACAGTACATACTTCATCTATGTTGCTAAAAGGAAATACAGGAGCAAACAGACAAGGTGTGGGGATTTCCTTTCTATTACAATTTATTATATAATAATAATAATAATAATAATACTTTTTGGTACTTTTTAACCCTTTTTCTTCCCAATTTCGTGATATCTAATTGGTAGTTACAGTCTTGTCCATTGCTGCAACTTCTGTACGGACTTGGGAGATGCGAAGGTCGAGAGTACAGTAGAGGTCGACCGATTATGATTTTTCTACGCCGATACCGATTATTGGAGGACCAAAAAAAGCCAATATCGATTTAATCAGTGTTTTATTTTTTCAATTGAATTTAAAAATATATATATATTTGTAATAATGACAATTACAAAATACAGAATGAACACTTTTATTTTAACTTAATATAATACAAAAATACAATAAATGTAGTCTCAAATACATAATGATACATGTTCAATTTGGTTTAAATAATGCAAAAATGCAGTGTTGGAGAAGAAAGTAAAAGTGCAATATGTGCCATGTAAAAAAGCTAACGTTAAGTTCCTTGCTCAGAACATGAGAACATATGAAAGCTGGTGGTTCCTTTTAACATGAGTCTTCAATATTCCCAGGTAAGAAGTTTAGGTTGTAGTTATTATAGGAATTATAGGACTATTTTTCTCTATACCATTTGTATTTCATATACCTTTGACTATTGGATGTCTTATAGGCACTATAGTATTGCCAGCCTAATCTCGGGAGTTGATAGGCTTGAAGTCATAAACAGCGCTGTGCTTCAAGCATTGCAAGAGCTGCTGGCAAACGCAGGAAAGTCTGTGTTTGAATAATCGCTTAAGAGCCTGCTGCTGCCTACCACCAATCAAACATCAAATCATAGACTTAATTATAATATAATAAACACACAGAAATATGAGCCTTCGGTAATTAATATGGTCAAATGCGGAAACTATATTTCAAAAACAAAACGTTTATTCTTTCAGTGAAATACGGAACCGTACCGTATTTTATAGAACAGGTGGCAACCCTAAATCTAAATATTGCTCTACATTGCACAACTTTCATATATGTAAAATTCAGGCAAATTAATGACGGTCTTTGTTAGAAGAAATGGTCTTCACAGAGTTCGCAACGAGCCAGGTGGCCCAAATTGCTGCATATACCCTGACTCTGCTTGCACTGAACGCAAGAGAAGTGACACAATTTCCATAGTTAATATTGCCTGCTAACATGAATTTCTTAACTAAATATGCAGGTTTAAAAATATATTACTTGTGTATTGATTTTAAGAATGGCATTGATGTCTATGGTTAGGTACATTGGTGCAATGATGGTGCTTTTTAAGCAAATGCGTTTTGTTAAATCATCACCGTTTGGCGAAGTAGGCTGTGATTCAATGATAAATTAACAGGCACTGCATTGATTATATGCAACGCTGAACAAGCTAGTTAAACTAGTAAATCATCAACCATGTGTAGTTAACTAGTAATTATGTTAAAATTGATTGTTTTTTATAAGATAAGTTTAATACTAGCTAGCAACTTACCTTGGCTCCTTGCTGCACTCACATAACAGGTGGTCAGCCGCCACGCTGTCTCCTCGTGGATTGCAATGTAATCGGCCATAATCGGTGTCCAAAATGCCGATTACCGATTGTTATGAAAACTTGAAATCGCCCGAATTAATCGGCCATGCTGTTTAATCGGTCGACCTCTAGTCGAGAGCCATGCGTCCTCGGAAACATGACCCGCCAAGCCGCACTGCTTCTTGACACACTACTCGCTTAACCCGGGAGCCATCCGCACCAATGTGTCGGAGGAAACACCGTACAGCTGGCGACTGAAGTCAGAGTGCATGCGCCCCGGCGCGCACAAGGAGTTGCTAGAGCGTGATGGGACAAGGACGTCCCAGTTGGCCAAACCCTCACCTAACCCAGACGACGCTGGGCAAATTGTGTGCCGCCTCATGGGTCTCCGTCACGGCCAGCTGCAACACAGCCCGGGATCGAACCCGGATCTGTAGAACCCGGATCTGCCTATAGAACTGCGATGCAGTGCCTCAGACCGCTGCGCCACTTGGGAGGCCCAGTATTTTGTTTCTTGTTTCGTTTCTTGTCCCCAGCATCTGTGAGTTTGTTGTTCTTTACTTCCACTACTTTGGTAATGTATACTTGACTAAAGGTGTGGAGAGGTGGTTTGGGACCAGCAGCAAGCCCGAGCCAGGCATTAGTGTTTTTATGCAGAGGGAAAGTCAGTGAGGGTAAGGTCTGGAGAAACTAGAACAGACCTTCCCATTCAAGTTAATGTCATTCTAGTTCAATGGTCTGCTCTACGTAACTCAGCTCTATGGGATGGTTCACTGTAGTGCTCTGCTGGGTTTATATCAGCATGTTAGAGGAATACTTCCTCCTTTCCCAGAGCTCTGTGCCCATATGACACCCCATATACACACACCACACACACACACACACAACACACACACACACACACACACACACCACACACACACACACACACACACGATTTCCTGTCTTTTCTTGTATTTTCTGACAGGAGGGCCCAGAAGGATATACTGCTGAGGTAAAATAAGTGTTTTAGTTAAAAATGAACCCCAGGAAGCTTTGTATTTCTGGTGGTTAATTAAATTCCACGTCTTTCACATTGACGACAATAGAGGGCATTAGCTGATTCTGTTCCCACTGTACACTAAACGTTCTACTTTCTAACGTAGGCCTAGAGGTTTCTAGAAACTCTCCAACCTTATTCATTATCATCTAAAACTCAAAACTGATGCTAGATCAGCACTTATACTCAGACACTTACGTCCCAACTACATTGGAACTTGACTTATCTCTCTGAAAGGGATTATTGGTGTTAAAGAATGTAGTGAAGGTGTAGAATGACTACAATGCAGACAGGACTCGACATAACTGCTTTCCCACTAAAATGTGCGTGAGCCAGCCTTCACATGCCCTTATTTGGGTTTCCCGTATACTGTATGGGAACAATAGTGGTCCTGTTTGGTCTCTCAGTCTTCTCCTTTCTCTCCTTCTCTCTCCGTCCTCCTGAGGCGGCCTACTGAATACTCAGCCTTCAGTCTGGAAACCTGTGGGACACAAAGCTGGCTATTCATGTCGGTCCTTTTCTTCCTTCAATCTCTCTCCACAAACACACACCACCATCTCAGGCTATTCACTTTGTGCTCTTTCTCACACTCCTCTTCTCGCAGTGTGTACATCCCACCTACACAGACTGGAGAAATGGTCTGGAACTGGTTTCCTACTATGATTGTGGCACTGTTCTCTTATCTGCTCTCTGTGTATTTCAGCTATGTGTATATTTGCTTGAAATTCAGTCACCGGTAATAAGATGGATGTAATCTGATATTTGGCTGAACATTTCTGATTGGAACCATAGTTGAACAACCAAATGTGATTTGAAAACACTGAAAAGCCAGTTTCTTCAATCTATACATTGTGTTTCTATGGTCTGAAAGCCCCCGCTGCAGCCACACACACGGGGAGGTCAGCCAAGCAGCTCTCCACTGTCCCTGCCAAGACCCGTCTCCATCTTGGCTCCATCTAGCCCAGTAACATCAGCCCACAGGGCCCCTGCTGTTGGGTTTCTGGCACTGCGTCTCCGTCAAACGAAGATCTTTTATCTTGGAAAGYCCATGTTCTCCGCAGGGCAGCCACTCAAATGGAGTCGATACTAAAGGCACGAGCCAAGTTGTGCCGATCAAACAAATTATGGTTGGCTTTAGCTCTGGCATCACTCTGTGTGTTCACAGTCCGTTTGGAGTCAAAGATGTTTAGGAGAGACTGTTGGACTTATTTTGGGATGCAGTTTTTGCTAATGAGAAAAACACGTGTCGTTCAATGTCTGATCATACAATAAGATGATGTCCCTCTACTATGTCCTTCAGTTGGGCCTCTCTGCTGGCATCTCTGCTTTCAGTTAGGATACAGCTAGCCTGGTCCCAGATCAGTTTGTGCTGTCTTGCCAACTATGGCCTTTGAAGTAGACGAGACTGCACAAACAGATCTTGGACCAGGTTTGGTTAGGATATAGCTGGTTTGATATTTAGTGACTCTGACTTCAGTAGGCTTGGCTGGGATGAATTAGGGACGTGAATCTCTGGGGAGGTCGGAGGAGGAATGGTGGTGGGGGGTGGAGGAGCAGTGCGTTAGCCTTGTTCCCACTGCAGAAATACAGTGTGTTATCAATGTTGAGGGTGTAGTAATGTACAGAATAGAGCCAAGCCTTCCACAGTCCTCTGGGCCCCAGGGACCCCTGCTAGATGCTCGGCTATGAAGAGATGACAGAGAGGGGAGAGATGGAGAGAACAGAGGAATGAAAAAGAGACAAGCCTGGAAAGAGGGGCCAAGTTTTGAGTGGAAAGCTAGACTTCGAGAAGTGAGGGGAGGGTTGTACAGTACAACATTTTGTCTTTAAGATTCAGTCTTCTCAGAACTTTACAGCAGGACAACACTGAGCAGCGCCACTGGCAAACTAGACAAGGACACACTGAGTTTTGTAAGTACTCGTGTGTGGGTGTGGTGTCTGTGTGTGTGTGGGGTGTGTGTGTGTGTGTGTGTTGTGTGTGTGTGTGTGTGTGTGTGTGTGTGTGGTGTTGTGTGGTGTGTGTGTGTGTGGC
Organism: Salvelinus sp. IW2-2015; assembly: GCF_002910315.2. Classification (NCBI taxonomy): domain Eukaryota; kingdom Metazoa; phylum Chordata; class Actinopteri; order Salmoniformes; family Salmonidae; genus Salvelinus; species Salvelinus sp. IW2-2015. Next base: position 6,729 of record NW_019946490.1, read on the forward strand.
GCGCTTGTGGGCACTACTCTGCCTAGCAAATGGTCTTCATTAGAGCCAAGTCAAAATTCTTTCTGTAATTCAGTGGAAAAAGGGAACAGACACTGATGGCATGTTACCATGTTACCTAAAGTAACGCCTCTGGGCTGACAGACAGGGAAGAACTCTCTTGCTCCATATTTCTCTCTGCTCCGTACTCCTCTCCCTCCTTGCTCCAGTACTCTCTCTCCTCTGCTCCAGTACTCTCTCTCCCACTTGCTCCTCTCTCTCTCTCTCTCTCTCTCTCTCTCTCTCTCTCTCTCGTCTCTCTCTCTCCTCTTTGCTCTCTCTCTCTCTCTTGCTCTCTCCGTCCTCTCTCTCTCTCTCTCTCTCTCTCTCTCTCTCTCTCTCCTCTCTCTCTCTCTCTCTCTCTCTCTCTCTCTCTCCCTCTTCTCCTCTCCTCTCTCTCTCCCTCTTTGCTCCAGTCTCTCTCTCTCTTCTCTCTCTCTTCTCCTCTCTCTCTCTTCTCCTCTCTCTCTCTCTCTCTCTCTCTCTCTCTCCTCTCTCTCTCTCTCTCTCTCTCTCTCTCTCTCTCCTCTGCTCACAGTACTCTCTCTCTCTCTCTCTCTTCTCTCTCTCTTCCTCTTTCTCTGCTCCAGTACTCTCTCTCTCTCTTGCTCCAGTACTCTCTCTCTCTCTTGCTCCAGTATTCTCTCTCTCTCTCTCTCTCTTCCTCTGTTTCTATCGCTGTATCAGAAAAACAGAAAAAATAGTTGGAGACACTCTAAAGAACATATTAAAAAAGGCTGTTATGCTTCCACAGCGCTTTTGTTTTCCTGTAAAAGTTGTATAGTGCTCTCTCTCCCTCTCTTTGACTTGTCCTGTCTAATGGATAGTGATGAAGTACTGTTGTGTTGGAGGGACCCAGGGGGCTCTGGTTACGGAGGAATCTTCAATCTGCACATGCTCAGTCTACACTACCCTGGTACTGACCGGATCAATCTGGCACAGCGCTTAGCAACACAGCTGGGAGAAAGCTTCAGCGAATGGGTGGCTCTAAAACTCTCAGAAAAGACAGCGACGCTGTGATGAAGTCAAACTTGTGCTCCCCCGAAAACCACAGAACTCTCTGACGGTTTATACATTAGCGGTCCCCTCTTTAAACATAGTTTCTCTGCATTTACTGATTTATACACCACACACAATACAGGGCTTTGAAATAGGGTGCTGTAGTTAGAGAATTCAGGGCTTCTTATAAACATTGTTAAAACGGACTAAATACACCCAGGATTTATTTTTTATGTTGATACGTGATCGCCCCCTGACCCCGAGCAGGAAGTGGGGAGCTGGCTGGGTTGTGCTGAGGGTGTGTGTTGAGGAGTATTAGGATAGAGTAAGGCACTGTGTAAATCTGCCTCCCTAATGGCACCTTATTTCTATGTAGTGCACTACTTTTGACCAGAGCCCTATGGAATTGGGTGCCATTTGGCACGCAGTCTAATAGTTAGGTGGATGTGGGTTCTTCAGGGCTGTGTGTGGAGGCTTGCACATATACTGGGACATGTCATGAATCTACAACCATGGCATTTTTGGGGGAGATTTTGGTCATCTGTCCAAGGTTACTTTTTCCAGTTGCTCACTTCTCCTCCTGTTCAGAGAAAACATTCAGCTTCTTACATAAATTACCCTAAGACTTTTCAAAAAGTACAGACTCAGTCATTTCACTCGACCAGCAAGGTTTGTGATGAATGAAACCAAATAAAGCCATCCATCCAGAAACAGTAGTTGCTGTAAAAACGAATGAGGTATTTGGTTAAATGTGAAAACGGATCCCTTTCAGCCCAAAAAACTCAGGTGATGGATTGCAGGTGTGTGTGTTAGACATGTGGTGCTTAGCCCCTGGTAGGTATATAATTTCACTCCTGTGTGGCCAGAAACACAGCTGTTTCCTTTGCCTCTTTAAACAGTGTAAACCTTACTGAGAACATACCTCTCCCTGGAGCAGTATGTACACCACTGCAGTAGACTAGAACCACCGTAGAACCTACTGAGACATACCTCTCCCTGGAGCAGTATGTACACCACTGCAGTAGATAGAACCACCGTAGAACCTACTGAGACATACCTCTCCCTGGAGCAGTATGTACACCACTGCAGTAGACTAGAACCACCGTAGAACCTATGAGACATACCTCTCCCTGGAGCAGTATGTACACCACTGCAGTAGATAGAACCACCGTAGAACCTACTGAGACATACCTCTCCCTGGAGCAGTATGTTACATTTACATTTAAGTCATTTAGCAGACGCTCTTATCCAGAGCGACTTACAAATTGGAAAGTTCATACATATTCATCCTGGTCCCCCCGTGGGGAATGAACCCACAACCCTGGCGTTGCAAGCGCCATGCTCTACCAACTGAGCCACACGGGACCACACCACTGCAGTAGACTAGAACCACCGTAGAACCTACTGAGACATACCTCTCCCTGGAGCAGTATGTACACCACTGCAGTAGACTAGAACCACTGTAGAACTAGAACACTGTAGAAACTAGAACCACTACTAGAAACTAGAACCACTGTAGAAACTAGAACCACTGTAGAAACTAGAACCAGTAGAACACACGTAGAACCACTGAGACATACCTCTCCCTGGAGCAGTATGTATACCACTGCAGTAAGAACCTAGAACCACTGTAGAACCTAGAACACTGTAGAACTAGAACCACTGTAGAAACTAGAACCACTGTAGAACTGGGATTTAAAGGAGCAACTCTCCTTTAATCTTTAATGATCAAGGATTAAAGAGACACTCCTGAATGTTTGTTTTAGCCGAACAGCAGCCCCACTGAGTGGTTTGTCAATGCCATAAGTGAGAGATGGGGCTATGGTGGTAAAATTGTGGTCAAAAAGAATAACAAGATGTTACCCCTTTCTCGATGGACACAGTGTTGCAACACGTAAACCTGCTACACAGTTACAGTACTAAATATTTAACCTACTTCTCAATCCTCCTCATCCATTGTTGGATGTAGCTCCCACAATAGCAAGTAAACACATGTCATACATGTTTATTTGGGCCTGCTAGTCCTCTGGTATGTGTTGTGGAATGATTGGGATCCTGTGAATTCCAGGAACAAAGGGCTGGAGCAGGTCATTGGCGGGTTGTAAATCAGGGACAGACAGGAGAACCAGGGAGATGGACGGGAGATGGACGGGCTGGCTTCTCTCAAACCTGTGGCCAGAGGCTAGGGGGAAGGGAAGGATGAGGGGTAGAGGAGCAGGGACGGTGTGTCTACGCACACACACACACACACACACACACACACACACAGAAATGGCTAGGCGCCAGCCGAACCGTAGCATGTGCAAGCCTTAAGAATGAGTGTGCTCTCATACTCCCTTAAAAGAACTTTGCTTGAAAAACAAACAGGAAAAAAGTGGCAATAGTACTGTTTGTACTTCTTGAGATGCCGTAGCCAGTATACACTTCCTCAAAATGGTCAGAATTAATCTAAGATAACTCAGATTTAGATTTTTGTTGCGTATTTGTACATCTAACTAAGATTTTTTTTAACATGAAAACGAGTCGTCTAGCGTTGAATGACAACAAACACTTAATCGAAGAATCCCTACTGTTGACCAATAACCGACGAATGTGCGTAGATTTCAGCTCACGACCTTCAGCTTGCCTCGAGATAATATTGTGTGCACGAACAGCAGAAAAAACCCGTGCCAAAGACCAAAAACGTCACAAAATGTCGTCATAATTTACAGTACCAGTCAAAAGTTTGGACACACCTACTCATTCAAGGGTTTTTCTTTATCTTTTTTCTGCATTGTAGAATAATAGTGAATACATCAAAACTATGAAATAGCCCATATGGAATCATGTTGTAACCAAAAAAGTGTTAAACATATATTTGAGATTCTTCAAAGTAGCCACCCTTTGCCTTGACAACAGTTTTGCACACTCTTGGCATTCTCTCAACCAGCTTCACCTGGAAKGCTTTTCCAACAGTCTTGAAGGAGTTCCCACATATGCTGAGCACTTTTCCTTCACTCTGCGGTCTAACTCATCCCAAACCATCTCAATTGGGTTRAGGTCGGGTGGTTGTGGAGGCCAGGTTATCTGATGCAGCACTCCATCACTCTCCTTCTAGGTCAAATAGCTCTTAGTGGTGTGTTTGCTCATTGTCCTGTTGAAAACAAATKATAGTCCCACTAAGCGCAAACCAGATGGGATGGCGTATCGCTGCAGAAGGCTGTGGTAGCCATGCTGTTTTTTTTTGTTGGGGTTTTTTCACCCCTTTTTTCTCCCCAGTTTCGTGGTATCCAATTGGTAGTAGTTAGTGTTGTCTCGTACGGACTCGGGAGAGGCGAAGGTCGAGAGCCATGTGTCCTCCGAAACACAACCCAACCAAGCCAAGCCCCACTGCTTCTTGACACAATGCCYATCCAACCCGGAAGCCAGCCGCACCAATGTGTTAGAGGAAACACCGTACACCTGGCGACCGTGTCAGCGTGCACTGCGCCCGGCCCGCCACAGGAGTTGGTAGTGCGCGATGAGACAAGGATATCCCTGCCAGCCAAACCCTCCCTAACCCGGACGACGTTGGGCCAATTGTGCGCCGCCCCATGGGCCTCCCGGTTGCGGCTGGCTGCGATAGAGCCTGTACTCGAACCCAGAATCTCTAGTGGTACAGCTAGCACTGCGATCCAGTGCCTTAGACCACTGCGCCACTCGGGAGGCCGTAGCCATGCTGGTTATGCGTACCTTGAATTCAAAATATTTCACTGATAGTGTCACCATCAAAGCACCCCCACACCACCTCCTCCATGCTTCACGGTGGGAACCACACATGCGGGGATCATCCGTTCACCTACTCTGCATCTCACAGAGACTTGGCGGGGGGAACCAAAAATCTAAATTTTGGAATCATTAGACAGATTAGGACAGATTTCCACTGGTCTAATGTCCATTGCTTGTGTTTCTTGGCCCAAGAAACTTATTGGTGTCCTTTTAATAGTGGTTTCAATTCGACCATGAAGGCCTGATTCACGCAGTCTCATCTGAACAGTTGATGTTGAGATGTGTCTGTTACTTGAACTGTGAAGCATTTATTCGGTCCTCATGAGAGCCAGTTTCATCATAGCACTTGAAGAAACTTTTGAAGTTCTTGAAATGTTCCACATTGACTGACCTTCATGTCTTAAAGTAAAGATGGGCTGTCGTTTCTCTTTGCTTATTTGAGCTGTTCATGCCATAATATGGACTTGGTCTTTTATCTTCTGTATACCAACCCAACCTTGTCACAACACAACTGATTGGCTCAAACGCATTAAGAAGGAAAGAAATTCCACAAATGATATACACGACGGCGAGGGAGGCAGAACCGCAAACTCACCGTGTGTGTTGTCCCGTGCTGAAGAGCAGCCCCCTAGTGAGAGCCAGTCCAGTCACCGAGGAACCCCACGGCCCCTCCCACCTCACCCGTCAGTGACACTGGACCACAGGCATGCCACACCCCCCTCTCACTCACACCACCCTCCCTCAACATGAAACATCTTCAACAGAGAGGATAAACGCTTCTCATGCTTCCATCTGAAACAGTTGGGAATATTTTGTGCATACAGTATCAGTCAAAAAACACACCTATTCATTCCAGGGGTTTTATTTATTTGTTTCTATTTTCTACATTGTGAATAATAGTGAAGACATCAAAACTATGAAATAACACATATGGAATCATGTAGTAACCAAAAAAGTGTTTACAAATTAAAATATATTTTATATTTGAGATTCTTCAAAGTAACACCCTTTGCCTTGATGACAGCTTTGCACACTCTTGGCATTCTCTCA
>NW_019946490.1:18627-30349 GCF_002910315.2 Salvelinus sp. IW2-2015
GTGTGTACTGTGTGTGGTTTCCTTGTTCTCCCCTCTCTCTATTTCTCTGCTTTTCTTTTTCTCGCTCCGTCTCTTCTAGTTTCCTGTTTGTCTGTGGTACAGTACTAGCTCTCTCTTTACTCTGCTGCCCAGGAGCACCACTACTGTGTGAGTGTGCATGTTTCTGTGTTTATGTTAGTGTGTATTTGTTTGTCTTGATAGAAATACACTCAGATGTACTGAGGTATGACTGTGGAGGGGAATAGGCTTTCTGTGAAGTTTCTCTCTGTTGTACTGTACTCCCGGAACCCAGCATTGTTGCTGCATCATCCTCTAGTTTTTCTCTGTTGTGCTGAGCTCTTGGGGGTTTGGGGGGCGGAGCGGGTGAGCTCAGAGTGGAGGGACGGGGGGGGGGTCGGGGATAAGAATTTTGTGTGTGTCTCTAACATGGCGTCTGCAGCTCCAGGGCCAAGCCTTGTAATCAATCCTGKGAGGTGAGGGGGCTGTTTGCATAACCACAGCACTGCTTCTCTGCTGCTGCCATCTTTCATTAAGTTTCTCTGTTTCTGCTGGGCTCTGGTTAATTTCAGCTCTCCTTTCCCCTCGTTCCGTCTTTCCTCTAACTTTCCTCTAACGACATGATCCACACATGGGGCTGTGTAGTGCTGGAAGGGACATTGATCCATGACATTGCTGTATTGCATACAGACCAGGTACAGAACATGGAGAGAGGCAGAGCACTACTGTACGTGGAGGGATTTCCACACGTGGAAACATGTGGAAAGAGGCAGATACTTTTAGTATAGGGTGTGAGAYCCTGCYGTGAAGTAGTCTCCGGCCGCCCGTTCAAAGTGAAAAGTAGTCCCTGTAGTTAAACTGATGGAGTGATGTGTCTGGAAAGTGGAGATAGAGGACTCTATTTTCGGTCTATCTCTTTCATCCCTCTCTCTTCTTTGATTGCATATTGCTGTTCTTATTGGCTGTCACAGTAAAAGCAGAACTRTGGCACTGCTCTGACAATGGCTTCCCTCAACCTATGTTTTGTTTAAACAGGTTTGACCCCAGCTATTTTACGTAGGCATAGTTCACTGATATCAGGCAGTTAAAAATAAGCAGAATAACGGAACCGCTCTTCACCTTTGAGTCAGTCGGATCTGATTTACAGACACACTAGTTCAAAGGAGCTCTGTTTTCTGGACAGTTAAGGGCTTTGGTGCATTGCCAGGCAAGAACAGACACCGTGGCTCTTCAACAGCTGCTGATGTGATGCCGGAAAGGTCGTCATTACCTCTGCATTCTCGTGTGTGTGTGTGTGTGTGTGTGTGTGTGTGTTAGATTCCCAGAGGTTCTGTCTGTAGACAAACTACCTGCATCTGTTAAGTGGTTAGTATCTACTTTGCTTACATATTATTTCTTCACTTCCCCTTGGTCATGCATTTGCATACCATTATGACTGGTGGAGTATGGCATGTAGCCATGTAATGTGTTGTCCTTGTCTCCTGAAATGTATGTATGAGGTCAGCGGTTTTAGTTCTGAAATGGTATGTATGAGATAATAATGTCGTGGTTTAGTTCTGAAATGTATGTATGAGATAATAATGTCGGGTTTTAGTTCTGAAATGGTATGATAAATAATGTCTGTGGTTTTAGTTCTGAAATGGTATGTATGAGATAATAGTCTGTGGTTTTAGTTCTGAAATGGTATGTATGAGGTCAGTCGGTTTTAGTTCTGAATGGTATGTATGAGATAATGAGTCTGTGGTTTAGTTCTGAAATGGTATGTATGAGATAATGAGGTCTGTGTTTTAGTTCCAGTGAAGGACAGTGGTCTAGGAAGGAAGAAGGAAGGGGTGCAGACTGGTGTGTTGTTCATAGAGCAAGGACGATACATCTAACATTACTGATACCGACCCAACCGATCATTTATCGAGGGCATTTTACTGCTATAAGTAGCCTTTACTAGAGGAATGTGACGTTTTGAAATTAATTAAGTCTACAAATATGGCATTTCTATCCGGACAAATGATATCTACAACATTTAAAAATAGTAGTAGTTTTAAGGCTAATATAAAAAAGTAACTGATGCACATTGTTATGAATTTAGCGTTATCGTGATAATTCATTAAATGTAGCGTGATATGGATTTTTGTCTTTATCGCCCAGCTCTAGTACTTCTGGGATATATGTGTGTATAGGGAGGTGTAGAAGGGACTTGATGCGGATTAAGGAGGGGTGCAGACTAGCAGGTTTAGGGAGAGTTGAGGGGTTGTCATCTCTTTCTGTCTGCAGTGACGGATAGATTGGGTCTACTGTTGATCACTGTGCTGATGGAATGATGAACGTGCTGTGGTGGTGGTGGTGTGACTAGGGCCCACTGTATTAAAGGAATGATCGACAGCACAGTGGATGTGTAGAGGTCCTCACATTGAGAGAGTGAGTACGTCTGTAGACCTATAGTACCAATGTCACTTTGACTGGTATTGACATCTTCCCAGTATCACTTTACTGTGACCAGACTGTCATGAGATCCATGTAACACATCTGTCTGAAGCCTTATTTATTCACCGTTGACGTCATGTAAATGACAGAATGACATCACCTCCATAAAACATACTAGGGCTGGGAATTGCCAGGGACCTCCCATACGATATTATCATGAAACCTATGTGCCGATACAATATATTCCGATTCTCTCATTCTATAGGTATTGTGATCAATTATGTGATTTTTGTTATTCCGTGTTCCAAACATATTGTCACCATATGTCTGTGCAGAGGGACAAGAAAGCCATGAGACTCGTTTTGATCAGTCATGGAAATGAAAGTCCAGTCCAGAGGTAACGTGTCATAATACACCAAGCTACATGATATGGGTTGCTAAGGTGGTTTAGCACAACTCCTTTGAAAGCAGTCCTCTCCCTAATTCTCTCCCCGAGGTTGTTTCTCTCTGTAGTCGTACCAGTGACTCGGGGCAGAGAGGTCAGTCAAAGGTCAGATTCTGGAACCCTGCGCCCCAACACTAGCTGTCAGAGAACAGTTCCACACTCATACACTATGACCTCAGCAAAACAAACAACCGGTAGTAGCATGACCTGTAATAGGCTACTGCTAATGCTGCTGGCTAATGGCTCGTTCTCTTAGCTTCTCTGAAGAAGGCTCWTAGATAATATCATTAGATGGACCTTGTTACAGTTAACATTAGGCTAATGATGACTGAGGCAGAAACAGAATGGTAACTAGGTGGAAACAGAATGGTAAACAGGCAGGTTACAATTGTGCAGGTTCGGGCTAAAGACACGTCTTAACTGAAAATATAAAGATTTTCATTTTGAAGTGGACTCTTTCACTTCCATTTGAAGCTGTCTTGCTAACTCCTGTAGTCAAACATGATTGGYATGACAATGGCCATAGTAGTTAGCTATACAGCACAGACTGATCTGGGAACAGGCTAAGAGGTGGTGTCGCAGGAGGAATCTACAGTTGGTGTAAAGATCCTGCTCAACATCATGAGGAAATGGTCCTGTGTATACTTTCACCAGACTATGTTACATATCTGACTTGAAACTAAGTACGTGCACGTGCACATTCATGCGTGTCTGTGTGTACCTTTTGTGTCTCTCTGTGACGATGTGTGTTTATGTACACAGGTAGATAATGTCCCTGTATTGTGTAGGCAGTTAGAGGTCCTTGCGTTGTCTGTTTTCTGTCAGAAACAGTGACGGGTCAGATAATGAGACAGATAACAGCACTGCAGCATGACTGAATGAACCCCTCACCCCTCTGTCTGTCTAACATCACTCTGAAACACTCTGACCCCATCACTGGAAGTCTATGGTAGGTATGGGGTGCCGTTTGTAAAGTTAAATGTTTGGATGTAGGTTTTAGAAGGTCGATGCACATTGTTACAATCTGAAGACGATTACACCTTAGAAATATGTTGGAGTGTTAGAACATGCTCTCTTCGTCGTTTTATGTCTTTATTGTCCATACATTTTTAAATGAGTGTCTGAGATTGTGTCATGTATTTGGCATACAGATGTGTTTGGTAAACAACTCTACACACACACACACACACACACACACACACACACACACACACACACACACACACACACACACACACACACACACACAGCAGTACATATCCCCAGCATCAGGTGACAACATCTGCTTTCACAGCCCTGTGGGGTCGTTGGCCACATTCTCAGGAGACCAGAAATGGAGAGGACCCTGGGAAACGGGCCTGGCTACACAAACACACCCGCATATAAGCACAACACTTCCCCGGTTCATTTTGGGGCTTCTCTTTGGGTCTGGCTAGGGGGTATTTGCACCATAATGCAGAGTAATGCCTGGTCTTAATGCCTGGTCTTAATGCCTGGTCTTAATGCCTGGTCTTAATGCCTGGTCTTACTGGCTGGCCTCCGTACTGCTGTGTCAGCCTCTGTCATATGACGGTGACTCATCATGTGTGCACTGTACCTGACAATGGCTTCTGTGTCCCAGGATCTGATGGCTCATCTGCAGTGTTGATGATGCCAGGCTTTCTTTTGTTCTTCACATGCATTGTCATCTCTTTCCTCCCTGGTTCTTGACCTGAGACATTCATAGGAAGAATGAAACCAGGACTCGGTCACAACTAGTTGGACTTTCSACTGTTAGAGGAAGTCTGTTTTCTGATTTCTTGATTTAATAATAGTTTGGAGTAGCGTATTCAATTTGCTTTAGAAAAGAGCTTATGGACAAAATGTMATTGTAAACGTGTAGACTGGAGAGATGGCTACTCACTCTGGCCATTACCATAAAGCTATAGACGACAGGCGAACTATCTTCTGCCCTCTTYATGGATSCCTCTTYCTKTCTCTTGTTCTCTCTCTCATGAGTCTCGGAATGTGGAGAAAAAGCAACAGATGTTTCTAGAGTACACTCATAAAAAGGTTTGTGACCAGCACAGTGAGGTTGGAAGTGTTGTAGTGCTTATGAATGAGCCCCATTGACATGTTTGACACGGCTCTCAGCAGGCCAGCTGTGTATACTTGTATGACCCCCCCCCCATGTCATATCAGTTAGGGGATGAATGATGTCATAAACATATACACAAAACATGTAAGGCAGCACTTCATTTGCATAGTACCAAATAGATGGTTTGTAGTTGAACATCAACTGAACAACTAACTGTCAACAACATTTCAACTAACCACAGCCCTAACCTTTTGATTAACATCATCCGACCAATGGTGAACATATCACATTGGGTTGGAAAACTGAAATAATTAGTGTTTGCACTAATTGGACAAGTTTAGGTAATGTAGTTCTTCCCTGTTTTAATTTTTTTTCTCCCTCCTGAAGACACAATGTGCAGTACATGCAGGGCTAGATTTATAGACAGTGTAGGACAGGTGTCAAACATATGGATCTGGCCTGCGGGGAGGTTTGAGAAAAACATWAACTTTTTGGGAATATTTTAGGGCCTGTTTGTAGTTAGCTGGCTGGTAAGTGGGAATGCCCCAAGCTATGCATGGAGAGAGTAAATCACATGTATTCAGTCCCCTCTCCGCTCTTCTCCTGTCTATTCCTCTCCTCTCTCTGGTATTGGGACTTCTGTCTTTATTTACAGAGCAAAGCAACTGCACACTCTGCAATGACAGAAAAAAAACATTCTTTATGGGCCATAATTGAAAACAGGAKCACAACAATTCCAGTAAATCTGGAAAAGTATTTTTATTTTTTTGTGGGAATTCTAAAAGTATTTTTCTGTGGATTCTTACGACATGCATGTTTCATGCCAATTTCATCTTGAAGTGAAGAAAATCTCAACTGAATTTTAGGTTGACACACCCTTTCACAGCAACAACCTGGTTGAAGAGTTTCAAGGGATAGGAGAGCCCACTGGAATTGGAATCTGGGGATGATTAGATGCCCATAAATGGAGAAGACACATTTCAGTTGAATGCATTGTTGTACAACTGACTAGGTAACCCCTTTCCACGATAAAATGATGAGGGCCAGTTTGGGAATTTAGCAATGACATCAGGGTTAACACCCTTACTCTTACAATGAGTGTCACCTAAATAAAGGCATTTTAATTACATGTCCTCYTCTCTTTGCAGTGCCATGGGATCTTTAATAACCACAGTGAGTCAGGCCATCTGTTGAACATGTTCTATTTTATTTTAAATTTAACCTTTATTATCTAGGCAAGTCAGTTAAGAACAAATTCTTATTTACATTGATGGCCTATACTGGCCAAACCCGGACGATGCTGGTCCAATTGTGCTTCACCCTGTGGGATTCCCAATCACGGCCGGTTGTGATACAGCCTGGATTTGAACCAGGGTGTCTGCAGTGACGCCTCTAGCACTGAGACACAGTGCCTTAGACAGCTGCGCCACTCGGGAAAGACTGCACATTCGAAAGACTGCCATCCGAAAGACTGCACACCCCATTCAAAAGAGGGATGTAATGTAATCCACTCAATTCCAGGAAATTATCATTAGAGGGATCCATCCATGATAACATATTGCCTACATAGTGAACCTTATTGTCCCACTGATTGCTGCTGACTGTTACTATTCAACTGACAACATTGATAACTCTCCCTACAAATACCCTGTTTATAATGCATTACAATCACATAAAGCTTCATGTGCCATGCATAATGCTTTATAACACTACATAGACTGTTCATAACCATTTTATAATTAGAGAGGTAGAGATAATCCATGAAAGTTCCAGAAACAGGTTCATCTTCACCTGGACTCATATCTACAATCTGCTTGGCTGACAGTTTGTGGCTTCTTAGGCTTTGTTTTATCCTGAAGGTGGTTTGTTGTCAGCTAGCAAACACAGTGATGATGTCAATGTTGTCCACATTCTGGGAAACCGGAACCGACTGGAACCATACTCAATGGATGACATGTTTTTAAAGATGAGACACACACAACCCTCATCCATTTCCTCTGCTTTGCTTGTCTGGTTAACTGGTCCTTCTCTCCCTGTCCCCGTGTGATAATGTGCTGCTAATGTCTCCGCGCTGTAGGTTAAATGGCCAACCAGACGTTCGAACTGTTGAAAGGTCAAGGGTCATTCCAGATTTTAGGGTTTATTTTCCAAAAGCACTCAGACACCTATGTTTGGGCGCTGCACAGCAGGCCAAGGCATCCCTGACTAACAAATACTATATCCAATCAGTTCCATGTTATGCACTTTGGCAAGACATATTGCTGACATACTGTAGAGCCTCAAACTCACTCTGGACCTCCAAGCCAGTTCCACTGCTTTTTTTCATTGTTCCCCTCTAACCAGGACTGATTTAGACCTGGGACACCAGGTATGTGCATTTAATTATCAGGTAGAACAGAAAACCAGCAGGCCCGACGTCATAGGGTAAGAGTTGAATACCCCTGCTGTCGAGTTTTTAGAGTTAGTTTACTTAATTTCCAGGTCTCATTGAAGAGGGGTTTTAACCTCTAGGGATTTGATCGTGGTTAACCAAAGGCTACATTTACTTCACAAAGTTGCACAACGTCTTAGGTGTAGTCAGACAGAAAGGTTGTCTGCCCTCTTGTATGTGCTGTTGGTTGGTAGTGTACCTAGTGTCATCGGTTCATGAGCTGTCAACGTACAAAGCTAGGGTTGTTACAATCCTTTGAATCGCAATACTGGTATCGTCCCAGCCCTAATCCCTGCATCGTTCCTATAGAGTGTCACCGTCTAAACCCTTGAAACTAGACGTTTCTTAACAACCAGGAATGGGAGATAGTGTGTGTTTCTATTTACTTTTGTTAAACGGGCCCAAACACAGCCAGGATGTACCCAGCTCTCTGGCTCCTGTAGAGAGACAGTATGTATGCCATCCTCCAAAGGGGTGTGCATTCCCCTGTAGAGACAGACAGGTACATGTATCCTCCCCCAGGGGTGCTGCAGTGTCCCCTGTAGAGGGACCAGACAGGTACATGTATCCTCCCAGAAGGGTGCTGCAGTGTCCCCTGAGAGGGAACAGACAGGTACATGTACCTCCCAAAGGGTGCTGCAGTGTCCCCTGAAGAGGAACAGACAGGTTACATGTATCCCTCCCAAAGGGTGCTGCAGTGTCCCCTGAAGAGGAACAGACAGGTCATGTATCCTCCCCCAAAGGGGTGCTGCAGTGTCCTGAAAGAGGAACAGACAGGTACATGTATCCTCCCAAAGGGGTGCTGCAGTGTCCCCTGAAGAGGAACAGACAGGTACATGTATGGCCCATCCCTCCCAAAGGGGTGCTGCAGTGTCCCCTGAAGAGGAACAGACAGGTACATGTATGGCCCATCCTCCCAAAGGGTGCTGCAGTGTCCCCTGAAGAGGACAGACAGGTACATGTATGGCCCATCCTCCCAAAGGGGTGCTGCAGTGTCCCCTGAAGAGGAACAGACAGGTACATGTATGGCCCATCCTCCAAAGGGTGCTGCAGTGTCCCCTGAGAGGAGGAAAAGAGACAAGCTGTGACTCTTATTTAATGAAGAGAGGGTCGAGACACTGTCACCTTGTTAACGATGATCCTTCACTCCTCACCTTGCAGAGCTTGTTGTAACACTCATCATAGCAGTTTCTTACCTGGTCAGATAGTTATGCACTATCCTCTCCAAGGGGTTCTGCAAGTGTCCCTGATGTTAAGTGAAAGGGCTGAGCAGTGACTCTGTTTGGGATGGACAGTGCATCGTCGTTGTCTCTGTAACCATGGCGATGAGCCATTGCACTTCACCTCACCCAATTAGTCTTTTACATCACAGTCAGAGCCTTTTGTAGTAACTCTGTTTACAGTACGTGACTGGCATATGAGGTTTGCTGGACATACAGTACCAGTCAAAGTTTGACACACCCTACTCATTCAGGATTCTCTTTATTTTACTATTTCTGCATTGTGAATAATAGTGAAGACATCAAAACTATGAAATACAAAGAACACAATCATGTAGTAAACCAAAAAAGTGTTAAACAAATATTTTATATTGAGATTCTTCAAAGTAGCCACCCTTTGCCTTGATGACAAGCTTGCACACTCTTGGTATTCTCTCAAACAGCTTCATGAGGTAGTCACCTGGAATGCATTTCAATTAACAGTGTGCCTTGTTAAGTTCATTTGTGAATTTCTTTCCTTAATGCGTTTGAGCCAATCATTTGTGTTGTGACAAGTAGGGGTGGTATACAGAAGATGGCCCTATTTGGTAAAATACAGTCCATATTATGGCATGAACAGCTCAAATAAGCAAAGAGAAACGACGTCCATCATTACTTTGACATGAAGGTCAGTCTATCCGGAAAATGTCAAGAACTTTGAAAGTTTCTTCAAGTGCAGTCGCAAAAACCATCAAGCGCTATGATGAAACTGGCTCTCATGAGGACCGCCAGAGGAAAGGAAGACACAGAGTTTAACAATCAAAATCAAATCAAATCAATCTTATTAGTCACATCACATACATGGTTAGCAAGTGTAATGCAGTGTTATAGCTGATAATGCTTTGCTTTCTCTTTTATTCCGACAATGCTCTATGTAATAACCAACAATGTATTCTCAACATTCATACTATCTCTCACACCATCCAACTATCGATCAACATATATCTATTAAACACATCCCAATAGATCGTCCGTATCGTAAATAGAAAGCTAACATCCGCATGGTACGTATAGAGACTCTGATATACATTTTGATTACATACGTTGTAGTTGTATTCATGGAACTCAACTGCATATGCGTAAGTGTCGTATAGAGTGTCTAGTTATATACAATATGACAGATGTAGTAGAGCAGGTATGTAACTTATAGAGTGCACTGTCATCTAACAGTGGGCATTAGTGGTAATGTAGTTAGTAAATCATAGATCAGTAGTGATTATAGATACAGATAACATTAGAATCGGTAACTTACGTAATGGTATAGTAAACAGTAATATCTAAACGTGGATATTTAATAGTGGCTAGTGGTACATTTACATCAATTTCCATCAATCCCATGTTTATATGGTGGGTTGATCTCTAGTATGTTGGCAGTCTGGCCTGCTTAGATGTTATTGTGGTGCTTGTTAACCAGTCTGTGGCTTGAATAGAAGCGTTTTCACGTTCTTCCTGCTTTGATGCACCTTACTTGACTGCTCTTCCTTGGGATCGATAGGGTGAAGATGGTTTGGAGTGGTTGTTGCCTTGATGTCTTAATGCTCTTCCTGTACATCGGTGTGTAGTGTGTCCTCGGGCAGGTAGTTTTGCCCTGGTGATGCGTTCTGCATGACCTCACTAACCCTCTGGAGAGCCTTTACGGTTTGCGAGCAGTTGCCGGTACCAGGTGCTGTACATGCCCGACAGGATGCTCCGATTGTGGCATTTCTGTAGAAGTTTAGTGAGTGCTTTATTTGAACAAGCTCGAATTTTCTTCAGCCTCCTGAGGTTAATGAGCGCTCTCCCCCGCTCTTTCACAACGCTGTCTGTGTGGGTGGATCCCAATTCAGATTTGGTCTCTGTGATGTGACACCGAGTGACACCTTAAAACTTTTCCACCTTCTCCATCTATCTGACCCGCTTCTGATGTGGATAGGGTAGCTCCCTACTATTGTTGTCTCCTGCTTTAAGTCACATATCTTCCTTTGTTTGACTTTGAGTTGGTTGATGGTTATTTTTCTCTGACACCACACTCGCGATGGCCCTACACTCACCTCTCTGAGCGTCTCTTCGTTTGTTGGAATCAAGCTACCACTAGTTAGTGTCCATCCGCAAACTACCTCGCATCGATTGAGTTGAGGCGTGCATGGCCACGCAGTCGGTGGCGTGAACAGGGAGTACAGGAGAGGGCTCAGAACGCACCCTTGTGGGGCCCCAGGGTTGAGGATCAGCGGGGGTGGAGATGTTGTTAACCTACCCTCACACTGGGGGCGACCGTCAGGAAGCTCCAGGAACCCAGTTTGCACAGGGCGGGGTCCCGAGAACCCAGGGTTTCGAGCTTGATGCTAGTTTGAGGGTAACTATGGTGTTTAAATGCTCGAGCTGTAATCGATGAACAGCATTCTCACATGGGTATCCTCTTGTCCAGATGGGTTAGGGCAGTGTGCAGGTGTGGTTTTGCGATTGCGTCGTCCTGTGGACCCCTAATTGGGTGGTAAGCAAATTGGAGTGGGTCTAGGGTGTCAGTAGGGTGGAGGTGATATGGTCCCTTGCCTAGTCTCTCAAGACTTATGATGCCGGAAGTGAGTGCTACGGGGCGGTAGTCGTTTACGCTCAGTTACGCTTAGGCTTTCTTGGGAACACGGCCAACACAGGTGGCCCTCCATTGAAGCATAGTGGGAAACAGCACGACTGGGATAAGGAATTGATTGAATATGTCCGTAACAACCAGCCAGCTGGTCCTGCCGCATGCCTGAGGACGGGCTGGGCATCCCCGCCCGTACTCCCGGCACACCGCCTGCGCCTTGCGAGGGTTAAGCCCACGTAAATGTTTTACTCACCTCGCGGCTGCAGTGGAATGAGAGACGCCCCTCCGCAAGGTTTCGGTAGTGTACCGGAGCATGGTGTACATGTTTTTGGGTGGCACTAGTAATTGTACCTCATACAGCGTGTTGTCAGGTACCAAAGTTGTTTAGGCCCCTGTCCTTGGTGGTGAGGTCATTTTTAGCCACACATTCCCCTCTGGTTGTGCCCGCCGCAGCTGCGGTGTTTAGGTTGTGTACTATGTAGATGTTTGTAAGTGCACACTAGCATCGTCACTCTTGACTGCTCAGACC
>NW_019946491.1:0-10647 GCF_002910315.2 Salvelinus sp. IW2-2015
TTGTTGACAAACTATAGTTTTGGCAAGTTGGTTAGGACATCTACTTTGTGCATGACACAAGTAATTTTTCCAACAATTGTTTACAGACAGATTATTTCACTTATAATTCACTGTATCACAATTCCAGTGGGTCAGAAGTGTACATACACTAAGTTGACTGTGCCTTTATACAGCTTGGAAAATTCAAAAAAATGATGTCATGGCTTTAGAACCTTCTGATAGGCTAATTGACATAATTTGAGTCAATTAGAGGTGTACCTGTAGATGTATTTCAAGGCCTACCTTCAAACTCAGTGCCTCTTTGCTTGACATCATAGGAAAATCAAAATAAATCAGCCAAGACCTCAGAAAAAAAGTGTAGACCTCCACAAGTCTGGTTCATCCTTGGGAGTAATATCCAAATGCCTGGAGGTACCACGTTCATCTGTACAAACAATAGTACGCAAGTATAAACACCATGGGACCACACAGCTGTCATACCGCTCAGGAAGGAGACGCGTTCTGTCTCCTAGAGATGAACGTACTTTGATGCAAAAAGTGCAAATCAATCCCAGAGCAACAGCAAAGGACCTTGTGAAGATGCTGGAGGAAACAGGTACAAAAGTATCTATATCCTCAGTAAAACGAGTCCTGTATCGACATAATCTGAAAGGCCGCTCAGCAAGGAAGAAGCCACTGCTCCAAAACCGCCATAAAAAAGCCAGACTATGGTTTGCAACTGCACATGGGGACAAAGATCGTACTTTTTGGAGAAATGTCCTCTGATCTGATTAAACAAATCTAGAACTGTTTGGCCATAATGACCATCGCTATGTTTGGAGGAAAAAGGGGGAGGCTTGCAAGCCGAAGAACACTATCCCAATCGTGAAGCACGGGGGTGGCAGCATCATGTTGTGGGGGTGCTTTGCTGCAGGAGGCACTTCACAAAATAGATGGCATCATGAGGCAGGAAAATTATGTGGATATATTGAAGCAACATCTCAAAACATCAGTCAGGAAGTTAAGCTTGGTCGCAAATGGGTCTTCCAAATGGACAATGACCCCAAGCATACTTCCAAAGTTGTGGCAAAATGGCTTAAGGACAACAAAGTCAAGGTATTGGAGTGGCCATGACAAAGCCCTGACCTCAATCCTATAGAAAATGTGTGGGCAGAACTGAAAAAGCGCATGTGAGCAAGAGGGCCTACAAACCTGACTCAGTTACACCAGCTCTGTCATGAGGAATGGGCCAAAATTCACCCAACTTATTGTGGGAAGCTTGTGGAAGGCTACCCAAAACTTGGGTCAAAAAAAGTTTGACCCAAGTAAAACAATTTAAAGGCAATGCTACCAAATACTAATTGAGTGTATGTAAACTTCTGACCCACTGGGAATGTGACGAAAAAAATTAAAGCTGAAAAAATCATTCTTTCTACTATTATACTGACATTTCACATTCTTAAAATAAAGTGGAGATCCTAACTGACCTAAAACAGGGATTTTTTTACTGGGATTAAATGTCAGGAATTGTAAAACTGAGAAAAACTGGGCTTTCCTCTTGCAATATAACCAAACATTATAAGCCTCGCCCAGCTGACACTCTAGACCATGGGTGTCAAACTCTGGCCCGCGGGCCAAATTTGGCCCTCGGGGTAATTATATTTGGCCCGCGAGACAATACCAAATTACTACTAGAGCTGGCCCGCCGGTATTATACAGCGCATTCACCGCTAATACTACGAATCCCATAATGCTCTGCTGTTGTTTTCGCGCGCCAATCAGGACAGGACCCAGAAACGCCCTCTCTAGTCATAGCAACATAGACGCTACAACTGTCAGCGCGCTATCCCTTCCCAAAAATGGCGAAAAGAAAGGCAGAAAACAGGAGCTTTCTGGACAAGTGGGAGGCAGAATGTCTGTTTTACATATGTAAAAGACAAACCTGCTGTTTGTCTTGTTTGTTGGAGTCAACGTGCCTGTAAAGTAAGGAAGTACAACGACCACTGAAACGAACACGCATGACAAATACAAGGGACCTGGACATGACTTCAAAGGAGCCAGAAAAGTAGAGAGATGAAATAAGTTTGGTTTCACAACAGAATATGTTCAAAAAAGCCACATCACAAAGTGAAGGCTGCTGTAAAGGCTAAGTTATAATAGTGGCAGCAGAGATCGCAAAATCAGCCCGGTCCTTTAATGAGGGAGAGTTTCGTGAAAAAGATTAGATCAGTGTGCAATACATTAACGTTTTTCTTTGTGCACTTTTTCTTGCTACAAAGCGCATGGGCTTTGAATGGGTTGATTGATTATTCCACATATTTATTTGTAAAATTATTAGCCGCAGTGGAAAAGTAAAAAAAAGTTTATTTTGGTAATTTAAAATCAGAAGGCTGCAATAGAAAAGAGGCATCGATTTTAATTTACATTTTATTTCATTTAATAAATGAATGCATTGATGTGTTTTTTCACTTTGAAATTCGATTTGCATGTCTCCACTATTAAATTATATATTACTGTATGGTAAATAAGCGGAATGCTTGTGTCCATGATTCAATGTTAAGAAGCTTGTTTGGGTCATTACTTAAACAGCGTTAATTTGTTCCAATGTTTCGGCTCCGCGCACTTTTGTTCAGGTACTTTACATTTTGGCCCACTGGGTACTTTGACAGTTTGACCCTCCTTCTAGAGCAGTCTAAAAGAACGCTCTAAGTATTGTGAAAAATTGAAGGTTGAACCCAATGTCTGCAGTTACACTATCCACAGGATTTCCATATCAGCATCAAAAGAGGACTGAGTTATACGGCCTATTTCCACTGTGTCTCCGTCCTTCCTGTGTTTACAGTGTGCACAATTCTGTCTCACTCGAGACTGTTCTCTGGAGGAATCCTTCAAGGCCCAACACAAGACGCACATCAGGACCAAGTCCAAAACTAGCACTCAGACAGAGAGAACTACCTTAAGGTCCAGTCGAACTCGCCTGCATGCGATCATAGCGACGCGCTCGTTGAGGTACTCCGTGGGTGCGCAATCTGAGATCGCATCTGTTACGAGGCGAGCAGTAGCGCCAGAACAAACGAGTACAACTAAGTTATCTCGCTAGGTGTACGCCAAGCATACTACGACCAGCGAGATACATAGCAAAGAGCGCTCTAGGATCTCGCAGCAGACATGTTGGGCTGCAGAGCGTCTGTAGTGAGCTCTGTAGGCGCTGCAGTCGCGCAAGTGATCGGAGCAGGGTAGTCGCAGTGAGCACGCAGATATAGTCGACGTGGTCGCATATGTATTTGTTCGTACACAGAAAATATAGAAAGTTAGTTGAGATGCTCACGCAGGTACGTCTCACTCTTGCAACCATATGAGGTCTGCTGGAAAAACAAGTTTCATCACCATTGTTGAGGCGCATCTGTTAGCCCAAAACGCCTCATTAGCCTTTGAAGAATTTATACAATAGTACATGTGTATCTATTGTTGATATCGGACCTTTCCAGCCACCAGCTGGCACAACAATCCAATGTACTGGGAAAAGATAGTCGAGCGCCAAAGGTACAGTGCGATGTCACTTGCATTATTTAAACCTCAGTGCGATGCTCTCACAGTAACGAGACCAATCAATAGGTTTGTCAGTTCGTAACAAATCTCTAAACCACCCTACTGTCATGTGGTCTTGGCCGTGGAATATACTTGTGTCGGTCCCCTCCTCATGATAGTGTAATGGGTTTACTTACTGGAGGTGCGAGTGATATGTCTATGTATAAACCAGATGGTGTTTTTCTTGAAACAGAGTGCTATGAGCTCGTGCGTCTATACGGTGGCAAAGTTCGTGTCACGTGTTTAGGCTAGCACCTTAGTAACGTCTCGAGTAGTATGCTGGGGTATCAGGGGCTGCAGAGCAGGAGGAATGAAAGCGCAAAGAATTGTGCCAGATCACAGATTCTATTCTAGATGAGGCACTCTGATATAAGTAGGGACTAGATCGTCGTTAGGATAGTGACGAGGAATGAGTCACCAAATCTGCGCCGTCTGAGCCAGCGATTGAGTGATGGAGCGAGACATTCTCGCCAAGTGCTGCGTCTTCCCATTTTAGCCTTATATTCTTGCTGGCTGGCTAGAGATTACTGTTTTTAGCTTGTTGTATTTGGTGATCTAGCAATATCTCAATAGGGTAGAACACCTGGAATCATATACGTGTAGAAGTGGGAGAACTTATAGAATTGTACATCACACGATACACACTCACACACACACACACACACACACACACACACCAACCCACACACACTTCACACACACACACACACAAC
This sequence comes from Salvelinus sp. IW2-2015, assembly GCF_002910315.2. NCBI lineage: Eukaryota > Metazoa > Chordata > Actinopteri > Salmoniformes > Salmonidae > Salvelinus > Salvelinus sp. IW2-2015. The sequence goes on from NW_019946491.1 coordinate 4,281, forward strand.
CACCATCACCACACACACACACACATACCAACCTGTACACACAACACACACAGACTGACACGACACACACACACCACACACACCCACACACCACACATCACGAGGAATCAGGACATGATTACCAAGTACTCATAGGTATGTTACGTTGTGGAATCCACATTGATCACAAATCAACTAATAGCCATATCACACACATCGCGGAGCATGGTTAAACTAGCATTTACTAAGACCATACATCGCGCAATCTCACAATCACAGCCAGTAGACATTATACACAGAACACGGCACACACTACTATAGACGAAACGGAATCCTGCGCAATCAGTGCACACACACACACACTATAGAGCTAATGCTACTACACACCACATCACGACACACACAGTTAGACATCGTGTAACACATACACAAGGCATCACATACACAGACGTTTAACCTATAATTCCAGATTGGGATGGCTGGTGATAGGAGTCAGTATAAGTATGTGTGAATACACTGAGTGCAATCTCCTTGGACGAAGTATTTAGATTGCCAATGTAGTAGAAAGTCGAATTCATGATGTACGAAATTGATTGTCTGTATGGACGGGTTGCTAGGTAATATTCTTATATCGATTAGTCGAGTCGCAATATGATATAGAGTCAATATATGACATTGAGTCTCGCAGATGCCGAATTGTACTTTACTATTGCTGTAAACCAATTAACATATCGCCGTAGCAGTTGATTTTGACTGGATTTTTTGTTGTAGGATGGATACGTATCCTACACAGTTGACTCCGTGTACACTTATGATAGCTAGACAATGTAACAGACTTCTTGGCCTGCTCTTGAGTGACAGTACGCGTACATCAAACCTCATCACATCGGACAGATAGTGGGAACTGATTAATTCGACAAGTAGGTAGTCGTCTCTCGCGCTCCACACTCGTAGATAGTCGCATGTATGCACACCATATAAACAAGACACTGCGTGCAGATCGTAGAGCGTGGATATTCTGTGTATGATGATACTGAAACAGCACACACGCATATTACAGGTCGATATGCAGTCGATAGCTACCATAGTCTTAAGAGAGAGGATGCGCAGAATCAGGAGAAATCATCGATCACGATCGATCTATTTCATTTGTTCTTGACATTTTCACATGACACAACATGTTTTGTTCTTTGTCAAATAGAGAAGACACAACACTATACGCCAAGACCAGCAGTCAGGGCCAGCCACGTGAACTGTTCCTGCGTGAATTTCAGATGTAATGTTATAGAGCATAACGTGAGACTGAGATCGTCAACTCACGTCGCATTATAAGATTGTACTATCTCACTTCTCAGTCTATTGTAGTCTTGCGTATTGATCCTAAACGCGCCAGATACGAGGCCAACATATCGCTTGTATGGCTGGGTATCTTCCCAAACCACAGTGTGTTCTGTTAGGTGGGCATACTCGGACAGCCTTCCTGCATTTGACCGTTCGGTGTAGGTGGCGAGCCGGAGGGCAATCCCAAGGAACTCAGACTGCTACTATAATACAGTCCGCCAGAGATGCTTCCTCCATGTCAGATCCACGTGCAGCATACCCAAGGCCAAACGCCCAATCTTCACTGCGCTCGTGAAACTGCATCGCAGCGCATCGTTCAACGACACTTCATACCACGACCACACATCACAATTGAGACGTGTCATGGCTGATTACCTCAGCCTGCTATTGCACCGCGAGCGCCCTCCTCTGTGTAATTTCGTTACACTGCCTGGCGCTTGGCTGCCATGCGGTCACTAGTGGCTCTGAGGGGGCGGCATCACGTCCATAGCGCGCTCTCCTGTGCACGTGGAGAGAGGCACGTGCAGCGCTTCTTGATCACCTTCTGAGTATGATCTATGCGTTCTGTCCAAACAGAGGGAAGCCACTATTTATATGAGCTACTACCTCGTTTCGGGGAGTGAATGAGCAAGGCGGAGCCATGCAATGCCCCCTATCATTAGCTTAATCTCGCTATTCCGGATCAGAGGATCGTACACTTATCAGTATGGTTTTAATAGGGGGCAGAGTGGCTAACACATGACGATGTCGACCCAGGTGTATACGCGTGGTTGAGCCTCACAAGAGGCAGCTGCTCGAATAACAATTTGCAGAAATTTTACCCACTCACACTGTCACATGGATCAACATTTTTAATTCAACAGTAACATAGATAACATCTAAATCTCAAAGTTGCACCGCAAGTCTCAGTAGGGACTTTATGAGTTGGCAGTCAATGAAGATTACTGACCAAATAAGAAAACAGGATGTTAATTTGCTACTGTTATGTCCAAGCCTTTTTGTCACAGTTGTTGTATAAGTGATTTTAATAATTTCATAGCATACAAATCATATTCCATCAGAAAGTAATCATATACGGATGCTCTGCGACTCACTCGCTGATCTGACAGCACGTACGTACGTTCCTGTCGCAGTAATCTGATCCTACTGTATAGAATACAAGATGACTCTAGGGCTATCAACAAAAATGTAATGCAGGCCGTATACAAGACTACACTGATACTGGTGACCCGACCATGAACTCACTCATGACAGTCAAGGCATGATACAGCAGCCTACATCTGTAATCACCGCTAATCTAGTGTACTAGCTATTGGGTCAGCGATCAGGTACGTCACGATGCGAGCATCGGTCGTCTGATCAGACACACGACTATGCAGCAAAGGAAAACTCAGTCCCACATTGTAATAAATAAGCATTGAGGTATATCTAATGTGATTGGATACATGGCGGTTCATCGGGGCGTAGCTATCACGGGCGCGTGCCTGGCGAGAGAGCCAATAGGCCCCTCACGTCGGCGAATAGAGCGGAGAGCCAGACCAATCAGCTATATGTGATCATACTTTTTTCCGCTAAGAGAAGGTCTATATATATCACGTAAATGAGACCGCGCACATCACATTGGAATCCAGCACATTTGGTATGTGCTTTGAAATATCCCAATTCCCATAATGCTTTTGTGACTATCAGAACTTCAAGAAAGAACAGAACGTAATATCGGAGAAGTAAGTGTGGAGCCTCCTGAGAATAAATTCGTGTATGCGTCTTACACGCGAGGGAGCGGGAGGTGTGAGAGAGATAGGCAAACGCCACACGGTCGATATAGTCCGCGAGACTGAAGACAAGTAGCACTCTATTTGTTCTTGGGTATGATGTTGTGTTGATGAGTACCGATAGGCTATCTATGATCTCATTAATGTCTGGCATACCATTCTCTTCTTAATATCGCTAGTATAAAGTCATTGGAGAACGCTCCTGCGTAAAGTAGCCCGAGGGGATAGGTGCGTTAACGTCATAGTTGCATCGAACTCTGCAAGCCATGTAAACCATAGCTGTACATGAGATATGATGAGAGCGCAAAATTGGCAAATAACGTAAATAGATTTTGGAGAGGGTGCTGTAACAGTGCATTCAGAAAGTCTTCAGCCCTTTACCTTTTCCACATTTTGTTAGTTACAGCCCTAATTCTAAAATTGGTTACATTGTTTTTTCCCCCTCATCAATCTACACACAATACCCCATAAAGCACAAAGCAAAAAACAGGTTTCAGCATTTTTGGCACATTTTTATATAATATAAAAAACTTAAATATCACATTACATAAGTATTGTACGACCCTTTACTCAGTACTTTGTTGAAAGCAACCTTTGGCAGCGATTACCAGCCTTTGAGTCTTCTTGGGTATGACGCTACAAAGCTTGGCAACACCTATATTTTGGGAGTTTCTCCCATTCTTCTCTGCAGATCCTCGTCAAGCTCTGTCAGTTGGATGGGGGACCGTCGCTGCACAGCTATTGTCCAGGTCTCCTCCAAAGACTTGTTAGATCGGGTTCAAAGTCCGGGCTCTGGCTGGGCCATCTCAAGGTCATGTCAGAGAGCTGTCCCGACGCCAACTCCCCTGCGTTGTCCTCTCTTGGCTGTAGTGCTTTAGAGTCGTTGTCCTGTTTGAAGGTGAAGCCTTTGCCACGGTCTCGAGAGTCCTGAGCGAAACAGCGTTGCTTTCATCACAGGATTTTGTCATTTAATACAGAATCCCCCCAAGGAATTTCTCCTGTACTTTCTTTCCCTCGATCCTGACTAGTTCTCTGCAGTTTCCCATGCACTGAAAAACATCCCCACAGCCATGAAACTGCTGCACACCGCCGATGCGCTCTTCTCACACAGCGCATGAAGGGATGCCACCTCAGCATTTTTAGCCTCGCAGATGTGACGCTTGGCATTCAGGCCCCAAAGAAAGTTTTAATCTTGGTTTCGTCAGACCCAGAGAAACTTGTTTCTCATCGTCTGAGTCCTTTAGGCGCATATTGGCAAACTCAAAGAAGCTGTCATGTGCCTTTTACTGAAGCTTCCGTCTGCATTACCATAAAGACCTGGAATTGGTGGAAGTGCTTGCAAGATGGTTGTCCCTTTCTGGAAGGTTCTTCCATCTCACAGAGGAACCCTGGCAGCTCTTTCAGAGTGGAACCCATCGGTTCTTAGTCACCTCCCTGACCAAGGCCTTCTCCCCGAATTCCGCAGTTTTGGCTGGGGCGGCCCAGCCTCTAGAAGAGGTCTTGTGGTTCCAAACGTCTTCCATTTAAGAAGGGGAGGCCACTGTATCCTTGGGACTTCAATGCCTGCAAATTCTTCTTGTTACCTTCTCAATCTGGTCCTCGACACAATCCTGTCTACGGCGCCTACGGACAATTCCTTCGAACCTTCATGGCTTGGTTTGGATTGCTGTGGACTACAAAATGGACTACATGTGGACTACAATCAACTTGTAGCAACATCTTAAGGATGATCAATGAAACAAGATGCAATTTCGAGTTTCTTAGCACAAGTGAGCACATCGCGTAGTAGATCGCTTACGTAAATAGATGGTTCGTTTGATTTAAGATTTTTATGATTATTTTTATACACAATTTGCAGAACACATTTCTATAACGACCTGTTTTCGGCTATGTCAATGTTACTCTGGATAGATTGATAGGCGACAAATTCTTGTTATAAATTTGTAGAATAAGGATGTACACGGTAGAAACCAAAACATTGTGGAAGAAGTCAAGGGGTCCTGATAGTACTTTCTGAATGCAGCGATGAGCTATATAAAGATAATGCAACATGAACGAACGAGAGCAGAGACAGATATGATGTCGGATGCCATGTTTAACCTAGGCGCTCCCTTAGTTTTACAGCTTCTTGTGAACATGTCCAGGGAGAACACAGCGCCGAATCCTCTGAGGCTTGAAGCTGTATACGATAGCTCACACGGCGGATGCACATCTTTTTTTATGACGGTATCCCCTGTGACTCTGATGCACTTTCTAGGAGTTAATTGCAGTCATGAATGGTCTCGAATTAGACATGTCGTCCATCGTGATAGTCATCGATAGATCAGATACTGATTGTACCACGGCAAAGCTACAACCGCACCTAAAATCAACATCCAGCACTGCACAACATCAAGTTTTACTGGGTCTATTATTATGTCACTTTAGCCGAGCAGTGTTCGTTTCACCGGAGACTCACGTGAGATATCCGTACGCTCGAGGGCCTAAGACCTCAGACAGTGGCTGAGGGAGAGCTAAGGAGCACGAGCTAATATATGTGGTGGAGATCATTGGTATGGCTACTCTACGTGATATCTCTCCACTGCTACTGCATAGATCTCCCAAACTCGACACGCGGCCTCAGCAGAGGGCAGTGATTACGACCCCCAATGTTTGTGTAAAACACCAATTAAAATGAACCTAATTCCTATATGTTAATTGTGAATGGAAAGCTGGAAACTATGAATGAGCTGATTTTGGCTATCAGCAGAGAATGATAGAGGCACTTTTCCTTGTATCTGTCCCCTTATGCTAGGTTACATAAAAGGTTAATTAAAATAAAAATAAAACAAACTGTCCGTCTGTGAGCGCATGGGCACCCATTGAGGCCATCTAGAATTTGAAGGTAGTCACTTTTCTATTCTGCTGCGTATATGTATTTGTTCGCGTTGTAAACACACTAAAGGTGTGCATACGCCTACCTGGTGTGTGTTGTTTGAAAACAGGTATAAAGCGCCAAGAGTTTGCCAATTTATTAGCCCATCCTTGTAGTTTATGGACATGATTTCGCTCACATAGTATGCACTCATTCATTCCATATGCTCTGAATAGTATCTCATACGATGACCTGAACTGTTGAATACACTATTGTATATTCATATCGACTCACTCTCGCAGATCATAGAGAGAGCGAGTACGCGAGCACGGTATATGTGGTACTTGATCACCGCTGCTAGCGCTCAGAGACTAGTACGCGCGGGCTAGTATATGCAGTATTGATGCAGCGATTAATGAGG
>NW_019946491.1:12958-19763 GCF_002910315.2 Salvelinus sp. IW2-2015
GAGGCGAGAGAGATAGAGAACGGGTGATTGTTACCCGAGATATGGGTGACCGAGAGAGGAGGAGGAACATTGGAGAGACATGAGAGCAGAGGACGAGAGGACGGTTGGATGAAGTGGGAGAACGGACGAGGAAGAGAGACGTAGGAAGATGCAGAGAAGAACGTAAGAGAAGAAAGAGGAAATGAAGAAAATGAGAGAAGAAGAAGAGGACAAAAGAGTAACATGAAAGAGAAGAACAAGTAAGACGCAGAAGTAGGGAGGAAAGAGAGAAGATGGTAACAAGAAGCAAAGAGAGAGCAATAGCGACAAAGCCAGTAGGAGAGTAGAGAGAAAATACAAATAAGAGAGAATGCGAAAGTGATACGAAGGATAGAATATGAGAGTCGGAAAAATGAGAGAGACAGATGGAGAAGAGTAGAGAGGATGAGCATTCAGTAAAAAATAATACAAAGAGTCAGAGAGAAGAAAGCTGATTGGAACGAAGCAGTAAGCGCAGAAGAGTATGCAAATGAGACAAACGAGGAGAAGGGGATAGAGAGAAGTGATAAGTAAGAGGAGATGAGCTGATGAGAAGATAGTAGTAGAAATGAGCAAGAGATAGGTATAAGAGAGATTCGCAATGAAGGAAGAGCAAGAAACGGAGGCAGTAACCAAGACAGGAAAATGAGGAGGAGCAGGGAAGTAGAGATAGGTAAGACAGCAGGAAGAGAGACGAGAAGACCAGGACGTAAACCGCAAGGTAGAGAAGAAAGTCTGTAGATCGCATGCAAGAGAGACAGTAGGCAAGAGAGAGAGAAGACGGTGAGAGAAGGAGACGAGAGAGAGAGGAAAGAGTAGAGATAGAGGAAAAGAGAATAGGGATTGAAAGACAAAGAAGAGAGACGAGAGAGGGAGCGAGTTGAATACAATGAGAGACAGATAAGATCGACAAGAGGAGAAAAGAAGAGGAGAGGAAGAAAGAAGGGAGTGAGGAGAAAGAGAAAGAGAAGAGCAGAGCAAGAAGATATTTAGGATGAGAGAGTAGTGGAGAAGAAAGAGAAAGGAAAAGGGAGAGGCAGATAGCGATGAAAGAAAAGAGAAAAAGAGAAAAGAGAGAAATTCACAGCAGTCAGCAGAGGCCAGGTCGGGTAGGAAGACGTTCAATATTGATGCTGTAAGGAGATCCACCCTGGTCGTCGCTAAAGAAGTGATCCTCACAAGAGGCACTGTCCCGCCGAGACTTGTTCTGCTCTGGAGGGTCCGTGATGGGGCATCAGGGAGGAGCGTCTGGGAGAGAGATACTTATCCAGCTCACTCTTCCTGTCTGAGGAGAGAAGAAACAGACTTAAAACGATTGGCTCATATTATTTCTGAACCAAATCTCTATTTTGGAGATGGAAATGGAATGTTATAAAGATGTTTTTTTTCTTGCGATTTCACTTTGGTTTTAATTAACTTAATAGTGAAACAATCTTTAATATTGATTTTGTTTTTTAATTAACTTGATAGTGAAACATCTTTTAATTGATTTGTTTTAATTAAACTTAATCGTGAAACAATCTTTTAATTGATATTTCGAGAAGAATACGTTAAAGGTATCTACATTAACTTCAATCATTTACAGACGTGTTCAAATGTGGTTGGTAGCCCTTACAGCTCATTGAAATAACGCTTCATCCTCCTGAAAAGTTGATGAAATTAAAAGCTATTTTATAATGTATACTTGCATGCCTTTGGTGTGTTGTCAGAATAAGCAAAGAAGCTATGAAAAAGAGATGAATTATTGCTTATTCTACAAATATATTCTAAAAATGGCCATGGACACTTTGTTGGTAACCCTTTAGAAAAGATAATAAATAATTGATGTATAGTGATATTTCAACTAATTTGTTTATTTAATTATTATCACAACGTCTCCAATCTTTGTAATCAGTCATTCAGTCTATTTTAGAAAGTAGTCACTGTGCTGTTTGGTATCATTGTCTGCACCACACTGAACATGGACCAGAAGAAAGCAAAGGAGAGATTTGTCTGAGGAGATCAGAAAGACAATAATAGACAAGCAGTGGTAAAGGTAGAGGTAAAGGTAGAGGTAAGAAGCGAAGAAGGAGTATAGGTAGAGGCGTAAAGGTTAGAGGTAAAGGTAGAGGTAGAGGTAAGAGGTAGATAGTAAAGGTAGAGGTAAGGTAAGGTAAAGGTAGAGGTAGAGGAAGGTAGAGGTAAGGTAAAAAGTAGAGGTAAGAGTAAAGAGGAAAGCGTAGAGGAGGTAAAGAGAGTAGAGTAAGAGGATAGAGGTAAAGGTGAAAATGGTAGAGGTAGAGGAGAGAGGTAAAGAGCGTGAGGTAGAGGTAAAGGTTAAAGGTAGAGGGTGTAAAGTAGAGGTAAAGGTAGAGGTAAAGGTAGGTAAAGGTAAAGGTAGGAGGTAAGAGAGGTAGAGGTAAGGAGGTAAAGGTAGAGGATAAATGGTTAGAGGGTAGAAGGTAAAGGTAGAGGTAAAGGTAGAGGTAGAGGTAAAAGAGGAAGGTAAGAGGTAGAAGGTAGAGTAGAAGGTAAGGTAGTAAAGGTAGAGGTAGTGAGGTAAAGTAAGAGAGTAAAAGAGTAGAGGTAAGTAGAGAAAGGTAGAGGTAAAGGAGAGAAGGTAGAAGGTAGAAGGTAGAGGTAAAGGTAGAGGTAAAGGTAGAGGAGGGGAGGGGGGAGGATAGAGAGTAAAGGTAGAGGTAAAAGGTAGAGGTAAAGGTAGAGGTAGAGGTAGTAAAGTAGAGGTAAAAGGTGTAGAGGTAGAGGTAAAGGTAGAGGTAGAAGGTAGAGGTAAAGGTAGAGGTAGAAGGTAAAAAGGCTACAAGATCATCTTCCAAGCAGCTTGATGTTCCTGTAACAACAGTTTGAAAATATTATTTAAGAAGAAGTTTCAGGTCCGTGGAACTATAGCCAACCTCCCTGGCGCGGCACAAGAGGAACATCCACCCCAATTGAACAGAAGGATAGTGCATTGTAGAAGAAGAACCAAGGATAACTGCCAAAGAGATACAAGCTGAACTCCAAGGGTTTCGCTCTTTTGATCAAAGTGGCTTCCATAGAGAAGACGCAGGAGACTCCAAGCGATGCTTCCTAAAGAAGACCCAGGAGGACTCCAGAGCGAAAGTGGTTCCATAGAAGAAGACCCAGGAGGACTCCACTTTTGAAAGAAAAACTGCATATTAGACAAGCCACAATCCTTCTGGAGAAATGTTCTTTGGAAAGATGAGTCAAAACTGTAGCTTTTGGCAAGTCACATCATCTCTACGTTCAAGACGAAGAAATTAAGTTTCCAAAGAAACGAACACACTCCTACAGTGAAACATGGAGGAGGCTGGGTTATGTTTGGAGCTAGCTGTGCTGCGCTTGGCACAGGGTGCCTGAATCTGTTCAGGGCACAAATGAAATCTCCAGACTATCAAGGCATTCTGAAGAGAAACGTGTCAGAAAGCTCTGTCTCAGTCACAGGTTATGGTTTCCTCCAACAAATACTGACCCAAAACGCACAGCTAAACACAACAATAGAGTGGACAAGAACAAAACTTTGGATTATTCTGAAGTGGCCTTCGAATGAGACCTGATCTGAATACTATCAAACATCTATGGGAAGAGCTGAATCTTACAGTCTGGAGAAGTAACCCATCAAACCTGAGACAGCTGGAGCAGTTTGTTCAGGAAGAGTGGGCCAAACTACCTGTTAACAGGTGCAGAAGGCACCCAGTGGGCCAAACTACCTGTTAACAGGTGCAGAAGGCTCATTGAGAGCTACAGAAAACGTTTGATTGCAGTGATTACCTCTGAAGGTTTGTGCCACAACATTTTAGGTTAATAAGGGTCCATCATTTGTGTCCATGTCATTTTATTATTTGCAATATTATGTTGAATAAAAAAAAAATCAAAAGCAAAGTCTGATTTCTATTGAATTAATAATTAAATATGAATAAACAATGGTGGATGGCAATTACTTTAGTCAGTTTCAAGTTATTTTAGAGAAAATTGTGCATTCTTCGTTTTTGAAGGGGTACAACACAACAAATTTGAGCACGTCTAATTCAACTTGATCTATCATGTCAAACCTCATACAGATGTAGGATCTTAATTTGACCTATATTGTCGTCACAGCGAAATAATCCTGCAGCAATAGGATCTGAACGTTTAGTCCATAACGGTACTTGATCGGTCGACAGGGCTATTAAGCTGAGCCCCGAAAGTAGACTACACAAAAAGTACAATACTGTTAATTATAAATCGTGTGTTAGTATGAGTTTTCGATGCAGTTTAAATTCTCCGCAAGAAAAGAGTGATCAAATTAAGATACTACATCTGTATTGTCCATTTAAGAGTTCAGAACCAGTGTTTGACATGTTTCATGCTGAAACTATGTGGTCGCCAGTGGGATGAGGAGTCCGGTAGTAATGTTTGATAGGACAGACAGAGTCACCAGTCAAACATTTATCAAGTAGCCTTCAGTGAGCTGCTGCTACATTCCCCCCTCAGCTGTAAACTGTACTCACACCAACCAGACTAGAGGGCTTTAAACAGGCACTATCTGCTTCCCAAACGGCAGGGCTGTGATTAAAAGTAGTGCACTACATAGGGAATAGGGTGCCTTTAACTTCAGTTAAAAGTAGTGCACTACATAGGGAATAGGGTGCCATTAACTTCAGTTAAAAGTAGTGCACTACATAGGGAATAGTGCATTTAACTTTGCTTAAAAGTAGTGCACTACATAGGGAATAGGGTGCCATTAACTTCGGTTAAAAGTAGTACACTACATAGGGAATAGGGTGCCATTTGGGACAGCAGCCTACTGACAGGTGGTCATGATGAAGGAATGAACCTGACTCTCTCCATTCCTTCTGCTCAGGAAGAAAAAAAMCACACTCTTAATTAACTCTTAAGGTGCACATAAATAACTCATTAAAAGATGATCCAACTAATGGAGGAAATGGTTACTGGACATTGGGAAGGAAAACACCCTCCCTATTGGTACTTCCCGATGTCCCGCAAAGTAACTGCTCTGTCCTGTTCTGTCTCTGTTTCCGCAATGGCTTGCTGGCTGAAGGAAAAGCTTTTCTATTTCTGTCGTTTAGATCGTCCAGCTGTTAACTGGTCATGTATATCTGTCACAAGTGTTCCGATTAAGGCGGTCGGGGCTGTCTGTCGACATTGCTGGGAGTTTCTACCTACTATATCGGGTGGGTCCGGGATCCGCAACGTGCGTTAGAGAGTAGATGGAGTCGGACGGAGTCAGTTGTTGATGGGAATGGTAGCCAAGAAACCAATTGTGAGCGTGTGAGCAACTGGCACTGTCTGGCATAGCTGCCTGTCCTACCAGTTCCAATGAACTATGCGCTAAATGCGTCTGCTATTTTTTTATTTATTTTATTAAACTATGCAAGTCAGTTAAGAACAAATTCTTATTTTCAATGACAGTGGGTTTAACTGCCTTGTTTAGGGGCAAAATGACAGATTTTTACCTTGTCAACTCGTGGATTCGATCGAGCAACCTTTCAGTTACTAGCCACAACTCTAACCACTAGGCTACCTGCCTCCCGACAATATCTCTCGTTCTCAATCATGTAATCTTCCTGCTGTGTCCCGACCCATAGGCCTACACGTCGAATGATAAAATACTTATGACCAAAACAAAATCAGGAGACATTATTATTACGCACAATTAAACGTCAATCTCTTCTACATTTATTTATTTATTATAATACTATAGAATTCCCCTATCACAGAAAAACAGACAGCCTTAGTGCCTGCAACATGCTACCAACCTCGCCCATTCTGAGCTAAAGAATAGCCTACACCGGGGAAATCGCAACCACTGAATGAAAGTACATTACCTGGTGCGTGTAGTCACTGTGTCCACTCCTTTCCGTCAGTACGTTCTTAGCATCGAAGCCGTACAGAGCCGACTCCTCGGTCGGGAAGCTTCCGACAGCATGGGCTTGAGCAGGGTGTAGAACATCTCGTCCTGCCCTGGCCCGGTCCCGTCCCACGCTCATCGTGATCAGCGTCGCGGCCATATAGATTTACTCCTCCGGAATAACAAGGTGCGAACGCCGCAATAATAATCATATAAACATAACGACAGATGAAACGGGACGGTGCATGAGAGGACTGACTGTAGCGATGTATTAAGTCTGTGTTTGGTCTAGTTAGCTATCTCGTCTGACTGGGTTATCCACTCTTACTTGTCTCCGTTCGGTAGGACTGGAGTCTGTTGGGATAGTTCAAAGCTTCTGCTCTTCTCTATCCATGTGAACTCATGCGATGAGAGGAAGCAGGGCGGGCGTGGGGCAGGTTCAGTCGGTTTAGTGTTTCAAAAAAGAAGGCAGGGCGTGGCCACAAATAAGCCAGAACGAGAACGTCTCAATACACCGTCAAAAGCCTTTGTACAACAACAGTAAACAGCTCCCCAGCACCGAGAACCCTTTCACAGAGGGCTTCTCTCCCTAAAGCCCGGTTTACTAAATATGTAGCGAGTTACACACATACCAAGGAACGCTCTTTTACTCGCCACGTTTCGTGTTCTCAAGCTTTGACCTGCATCATTTCATCCGGGTTCCCCAGTGCTTCTAGAACATATCAACACCAAATAAAATCCTTTTTATTTATACCTGTATGTACATTCTGCGGAATGTGCCTCTACCGGGAATATTAAACTGTAGTCGACACGTTTCTTTTCAGGGTCAACAGAGTAACATTCCCTTTAATTATTCATATTCTGAATGATTCTTCCCAGAAGTTTACGTCAAACATATTTTTTTTTATTGAAGGTATTTCAAGTTTCATTGACAAA
>NW_019946491.1:24245-28189 GCF_002910315.2 Salvelinus sp. IW2-2015
GCCAACGTCCAGCTCCCGACCTAAACCCACGTCAGCTCCCCGACCTAAACCCAATGTCAGCTCCCCGACCTAAACCCAACGTCAGCTCCCGACCTAACCAATGTCAGCTCCCCGACCTAAAACAGGTTACATACACATCAAACAAACAGATTGTAACCAACATCCCTTCCCTAACGCAATGAAGAACCCCTAAACCTAAACCCAACGAAGGCCCTTAACCTAAACCCAATGAAAAGACCCCTAACCTAAACCAATGTAAACTCACAAGCGTAATACGGGACCCCTAAACCCTAAATGCACACGGAAGGCCCTAACCCTAAACCAATGGCAGGCCCTTAACCCTAAACCCCAATGGAAGGCCCTCTTAACCCTAAACCCAATGGAAGGCCCTTAACCCTAAACCCAATGGAAGGCCCCTAACCCTAAACCCAATGGAAGGCCTAAACCCTAAACCCAATGAAAGACCCCTAAACCCTAAAACCAATGGAAGGCCCTTAACCCCTAAACCCAATGGAAGGCCCTTAACCCTAAACCCAATGGAAGGCCCAAACCCTAAACCCAATGAAAGACCCCTTAACCCTAAACCCAATGAAAGGCCCTTAACCCTAAACCCAATGAAAGACCCCTAAACCCTAAACCCAATGGAAGGCCCCTAAACCCTAAACCAAAACCCAATGAAAGGCCCTTAACCCTAAACCCAATGAAAGACCCCTAAACCCTAAAACCCAATGTAAACTCAACCAAGCGTAATACGGGACCCCTAAACCCTAAATGCAATGGAAGGCCCTAAACCCAATGGAAGGCCCTAAATGCAATGGAAGGCCCTTAACCTAAACCCAATGGAAGGCCTAAACCCTAAACCCAACGGAAGGCCGTTAACCCTAAACCCAATGCAGATCCCTTAACTTTAATGTAATCCGTAGACTGCAGTAATGAGGGAACGGCAGCCTGCTGTCCGGAAGGCCTCTGGGAGAGAATTAGTCTGTAGCGAGGAGCATCCTGTACACCATGTATTGATCACCACTTCAGTGGCCTGACTCACTGACTGCAGGAAGCTGAGGTTTATCCCCCCCCCACCCCCTGTCTGTGTCAGAGTCTGAGGAGAGCTAACCATAACCACCGCCTACTGTAAGTCTGACCAATAGGAACATACCTCCGTCAACAACACCGGCTTACTAAAACCCTCCTCTCAACGAGTCTTCACCGGGGTAGTAAAGACACACTTCACCATCGGGACATCTGCAAGATATACTGATTATATATGGTCCACCTTTATTTAAGGAGAAACTCCATGAGAATACTAATGATCATGTACAATAAGGACCAGGAATGAGGCATAACATGTACAGTGGACAGGACAACATACAATACAACAGGGACAGGCTAGGGACAGGCTAGAGACAGGGCCATGAGGCATAACATTACAGTGGACAGGACAACATACAATACAACAGGGACAGGGTTAGGGACAGGGCTAGGACAGGGCATGAGGCATAACATGACATGGACAGGACAACATACAATACAACAGGGACAGGGTTAGGACAGGGCTAGGGACAGGGTTAGGGAACAGGGTTAGGGACAGGTTGGGACAGGGTTAGGGACAGGCGGTAGGGACAGGCTAGGACAGGGCTAGGACAGGTGCGAAGGTAGGCAGGGCTAGGGTCAGGGTTAGGACAGGGTCAGGGACGGGCTAGGGACAGGCTAGGACAGGCTAGGACAGGGCTAGGGACAGGGTAGGGACAGGGTAGGGACAGGGTTAGGACAGGGTTAGGACAGGGTTAGGGAAGGGTTAGGGACAGGGCTAGGAACAGGGTAGGGCTAGGGACAGGGCTAGGAAAGGGTTAGGGACAGGTAGGGACAGGGTTAGGGACAGGTAGGGAAGGGTTAGCTAGGACAGGCTAGGGACAGGGCTAGGGACAGGGTAATGGACAGGAAGGGAGGGTTAGGGACAGGGTTAGGGACAGGGTTAGGGACAGGGTTAGGGTTAGGGACAGGGCTAGGGACAGGTGTTAGGGAAAGGTTAGGGAAAGGGTTAGGGATAGGGTTAGTGGACAGGGTTTAGGGACAGGGTAGGACAGGGCTAGGACAGGGCTATAGGGACAGGGTTAGGGACAGGGTTAGGGACAGCTTGATGCCCTGACTCACAACCTGAGGTTATAACTTTTAAAAAACACGTCACTGGAGCGGCAGACAAGGCCAGAGGGTCGGGACAAGTTATAGTAGCTTAAAGGGGTTACAAATTAAACACAAATGTCTAAAAATTGCATTTCTTCTCTCCTCCTCCTCCTCTCCTTCCTCCTCCTCCTCCCTCTCGAAGAAAAGGCCCATCCCCTCCTCTCTCCTCCTCCTCCTCCTCCTCTCTCCTGAAAAAAGGCCCATCCCTCCTCTCCTCTCCTCCTCCTCCTCCTCTCTCCTGAAGAAAAGGCCCATCCCTCCTCTCTCCTCCTCCTCCTCTCTCCTAAGAAAAGGCCCATCCCCTCTCTCCTCCTCCTCCTCTCTCCTGAAAGAAAAGGCCCATCCCTCCGTCTCTCCTCCTCCTCCTCTCTCCTGAAGAAAAGGCCATCCCTCCTCTCTCCTCCTCCTCCTCTCTCCTGAAGAAAAGGCCCATCCCTCCTCTCTCCTCCTCCTCCTCTCTCCTGAAGAAAAGGCCCATCCTCCTCTCCTCCTCCTCCTCTCTCCTGAAGAAAAGGCCCATCCCTCCTCTCTCCTTCTCCTCTCTCCTGAGAAAAGGCCAGCCCTCCTCCTCCTCTCTCCTCCTCCTCCTCTCTCCTGAAGAAAAGGCCCAGCCCTCCTCTCCTCCTCTCTCCCTCTCCTCCTCTCTCCTGAAGAAAAGCCCAGCCCTCCTCCTCTCTCGCTTCCTCCTTCTCCTCCTCTCTCTTGAAGAAAAGGCCCATCCCTCCCCTCTCCTCCTCTCTCCTTCCTCCTCTCTCCTGAAGAAAAGGCCCAGCCCTCCTCCTCCTCTCTCCTTCCTCCTCCTCTCTCCTGAAGAAAAGCCCAGCCCTCCTCCTCCTCTCTCCTCCTCCTCCTCTCTCCTGAAGAAAAGGCCCAGCCCTCCTCCTCCTCTCCCTCCTCCTCTCTCCTGAAGAAAAGGCCCAGCCCTCCTCCTCCCTCTCTCCTCCTCCTCTCTCCTGAAGAAAAGGCCCAGCCCTCCTCCTCCCTCTCTCTCCCCTCCTCTCTTCCTGAAGAAAAGCGCCCCAGCCCTCCTCCTCCTCTTCCTCCTCCTCTCTCCTGAAGAAAAAGGCCCAGCCTCCTCCTCCTCTCTCCTCCTCCTCCTCCTCTCTCCTGAAGAAAAGGCCCAGCCCTCCTCCTCCTCTCTCCTCCTCCTCCCTCCTGAAGAAAAGGCCCAGCCCTCCTCTCCTCTCCCGCTGATCAGACGGCTTCATGGTGAGGAATCTCTGTAAGCCATTTGCTCTCTGCAAGCTGCCGAATCAAAGGAAAGATTTCCGGACGGCATTTGAACAGAGATTATCCAGTCTGTGAGATCTGATTACAAACTGCCACAATCTGCTGTGTTTTACTAGCTCCACTTCTCCATTTGTGTACCCAGCTTCACAGAGGAGAACACGGACAGTCAGTCAGCTTCACAGGAGGAGGAGAACACGGACAGTCAGTCAGCTTCACAGAGGAGAACACGGACAGTCAGTCAGCTTCACAGAGGAGGAGAACACGGACAGTCAGTCAGCTTCACAGAAGAGGAGAACATGGACAGTCAGTCAGCTTCACAGAGGAGGAGAACACGGACAGTCAGTCAGCTTCACAGAGGAGGAGAACACGGCCAGTCAGTCAGCTTCACAGAGGAGGAGAACATGGACAGTCAGTCAGCTTCACAGAGGAGGAGAGACAGTCAGTCAGCTTCACAGAGGAGGAGAGACAGTCAGTCAGCTTCTCCCTCTCCCCAATCATTTCCTCCATGCAAGCTGCTTGATTGTTAAGGATTTCTC
>NW_019946491.1:28954-30610 GCF_002910315.2 Salvelinus sp. IW2-2015
CAAGCTGACTGACTGTCTCTCCTCCTCTGGGAAGCTGACTGACTGTCCTTTCTCTGTGAAGCTGACTGACTGTCCTGTTCTCTGTGAAGCTGACTGACTGTCCGTGTTCTCTGTGAAGCTGACTGACTCTCCGTGTTCTCTGGGAAGCTGACTGACTGTCCGTGTTCTCTGCAGAGGAGGAGAGACAGTCAGTCAGCTTCCCAGAGGAGGAGAGACAGTCAGTCAGCTTCCCAGAGGAGGAGAGACAGTCAGTCAGCTTCCCAGAGAACATGGACAGTCAGTCAGGGCACAGGCAGGCTGAGCAGCTCAACATAATAGATGTCTACACTAGGATAAGGAATACCAGGGTATATTTCCACATATCACAGCATAGTAACKCAACGACTGTCTGACACCAGTGTCCCCGCCCCCCCAATCAGGAAACGGTCCATCAATAGGAGGAGAAAACACACTCTAGGATGCATCCTAAATAGCACCCTACTCCCTGTTTAGTGCACTACTTTAGTGCACTACTTTAGACCAGTCAGACGTTGGTATGAAAATGTATACACTCTCTACTACTGTAAGTCGCTGTGTATAAGAGCATCTGCTAAATGACTAAATTGTAAATTGATAGCCTTAGAAACGGTACGGTGCGGTTGGGCCTGTCCCTGACAGACAGGAGGGAGAGAGAGAAGTAGCACTTAACCCAGCCAGGCTCACAACACAATATCTCTGGTCTCTGGTTGGTTAATCACTGGGTTGTGGGGTGGTACTCCTGGGTGGGGAAACCACAGCTTGGTAGAATGGTAGCATCCATTCAGAAGAGGAAGCTTCTGGAATGAACCAATGGCAGGCAGACAGCAGGGTAGTTAAAAGGATACAAACCATACTACTGTTTAAACTCTACGCTCCTGGATAGTGGTGCTTTAAGCCTTTTAAAKACATATGACAGAGGAAGTATATTTCAGTACTTCATCAGGACATCCACTACATTTATAAACAGCTTATATTAAAAAATAATAATAATAAATAAAAGACATTTGGTTGAGTTGGAGGAACTTGTATAGAAGAATAGAGAGTCTAGTGGAATAACAGCTCGGGTTTAAAAAAAAGGTTCTCAGTGAATGAGCGTCCTAATTGACATGTGTTACTATCCACATGATTGATAAGTTCAGTTTTTACTGCCGTCAGTGGATTCACTCTGATGTGGATGTTCTGATTGATGCTTTGGTCCTCTAGATGATTAGAGGAGGTGCCGTGCGTCCCCTCCCCGCCTCTCTCTCTCTCCGTTACACATCCTCGCCTCCTCTCTCCTCCACTGAGACGCGTTGGTTGGCCTCTCTCTCCGTTACACATCCTCTCCTCTCTCCCCTTCTCTCCTCTCCTCTCCTCCTCTCCTCCCCTCTGAGACTTGTTGTTGGCCTCTCTCTCCTTCACCCCCTCCTCTCCTCTCTCTTCCTCTCCCTCTCTCTCTCTCTCCGTTACCTCCTCTTCCTCTTCTCTCCCTCTCCTCACATCTCCTTCCTCATCCTCTCTCTTCCTCTCCTCTCCTCTCCTCTCCTCTCCTCTCTCCCTCTCCTCTCCCTCTCTCTCCTCTCCTCTCCTCTCCCTTCCCTCTCCCTCTCCCTCTCCCTCTCCTCTCTCCGTTACACAACCTCCCTGCTTCTAATAATG
>NW_019946491.1:35252-43542 GCF_002910315.2 Salvelinus sp. IW2-2015
CAGACTCTGAGGACGTCTGGTATCTTGATGCTGTGTCCATTGGAGAGTAAGCTGAGGCTGTAAGGAAGTCATTTTGAGGTCAGTGTTAATCTAACCAGAAACGCCTGACCAGAACAGCCTGACCGAAACCCTGACCAGA
Organism: Salvelinus sp. IW2-2015; assembly: GCF_002910315.2. Lineage (NCBI taxonomy): Eukaryota > Metazoa > Chordata > Actinopteri > Salmoniformes > Salmonidae > Salvelinus > Salvelinus sp. IW2-2015. The sequence goes on from NW_019946491.1 coordinate 35,392, forward strand.
ACAGCCTGACCAGAACAGCCTGACCAGAACAGCCTGACTAGAACGGCCTGACCAGAACAGCCCGACCAGAACAGCCTGACTAGAACAGCCTGACTAGAACGGCCTGACTAGAACAGCCTGACCAGAACGGCCTGACTAGAACGGCCTGACTAGAACGGCCTGACTAGAACAGCCTGACCAGAACGGCCTGACTAGAACAGCCTGACCAGAACAGCCTGACCAGAACGGCCTGACTAGAACAGCCTGACTAGAACGGCCTGACTAGAACGGCCTGACTAGAACGGCCTGACTAGAACGGCCTGACTAGAACGGCCTGACTAGAACGCCTGACTAGAACGGCCTGACTAGAACGGCCTGACTAGAACGGCCTGACTAGAACGGCCCGACCAGAACGGCCTGACTAGAACGGCCTGACTAGAACGGCCTGACTAGAACGGCCTGACTAGAACAGCCTGACTAGAACGGCCTGACTGAACAGCCTGACAGACGGCCCGACCAGAACGGCCTGACCAGAACGGCCTGACTAGAACGGCCTAAAAAGCTAGAGGATAGGAGAACTTCTAACAAGTGGTTGGTTCAGAAGGATAGGAGAACTTCTAACAAGTGGTTGGTACAGAAGGATAGGAGTGTATTTGTGGAGGGACGATCTGTTCTGTTTGTGTGTGACGATACCCTCCGTACACTCATCTGGCTTCAAGCTTAACACTGCTGGTCCTTCAGTGTCTCTCCCTCGAGACTAAACCCCAGAACAGACCCGTCATCTGGCTTCAAGCTTAACACTCAGCTCTAAACACCGCTGGTCTTCAGTGTCTCTGCCTCGAGACTAAACCCCAGAACAGGCCCGTCATCTGGCTTCAAGCTTAACACTCAGCTCTAAACACCGCTGGTCCTTCAGGTTCTCTCCCTCGAGACTAAACCCCAGAACAGGCCCGTCATCTGGCTTCAAGCTTAACACTCAGCTCTAAACACCGCTGGTCCTTCAGTGTCTCTCCCTCGAGACTAAACCCCAGAACAGGCCCGTCATCTGGTTCAAGCTTAACACTCAGCTCTAAACACCGCTGGTCCTTCAGTGTCTCTCCCTCGAGACTAAACCCCAGAACAGGCCCGTCATCTGGCTTCAAGCTTAACACTCAGCTCTAAACATGCTGCTCCTTCAGTGTCTCTCCCTCGAGACTAAACCCCAGAACAGGCCCGTCATCTGGCTTCAAGCTTAACACTCTCTCTCCAGTTAAACGGATCAGAAAACATCTTTCAGAGGACGACCAGAGAATCCCCCCAAGACGTTGTGGTGTCGGTGGCTGTTTTTTTTAAAGAGACTAGGGATTGTGTCCCATAGAGCACCCTATTCCCTATGTAGTGCACTAACTTTTCTAGTGCAGTCCTACCGAGGGATTAGGGTGGTGTTTTGGGACGCAGCCCCTAGCTGGTAATGAAACAGTTCACATCTAGCAGAGAGAGGGAGGTTTTCCTTTTGATTTTTAGGAGACAGAGATACGACTGGGTTTCCCAGCGGAGGAGGTCCTGACTGGGGTTGGCTCCACTTTGCTGCTTGATCAGGTCAGTTTTTACTGCCGTCAGTGGATCACTCCTGATGTGGATTTCTGATTGATGCTTTGGTCCTCTAGATGATTAGAGGAGGTGCCGTGCGTCCCCTCCCCGCCTCTCTCTCTCTCCGTTACACATCTCGCCTCCTCTCTCCTCCCACTGAGACGCGGTGGTTGGCCTCTCTCTCCTTACACATCCTCCCCTCTCCTCTCCCCTCTCCTCTCCTCCTCTCCTCCCCTCTGAACTTGTTGGTTGCCTCTCTCTCCGTTACACATCCTCTCCTCTCCTCTTCCTCTCCTCTCCGTTACACATCTCTCTCCTCTCCTCTCCTACACATCTCCTCTCCTCTCCTCTCCTCTCCTCTCCTCTCCTCTCCTCTCCTCTCCTCTCCTCTCCTCTCCCCCTCTCCCCTCCCTTCCCCTCCCTCTCCCTCTCCTCTCCTCCGTTACACAACCTCCCTGCTTCTAAATAATGGATAGTAACACATGTCAATTAGGACGCTCGTTCACCGAGAACCTTTTTTAAACCCGAGCTGTTATTCCACTAGACTCTCTATTCTTCTATACAAGTTCCTCCAACTCAACAAAATGTATTTTTCTTTTTATATAAGCTGTTTTATAAATGTAGTGGATGTCCTGATGAAGTACTGAAATATACTTCCTCTGTCATATGTTTTTAAAAGGCTTAAAGCACCACTACCAGGAGCGTAGAGTTTAAACAGTAGTATGGTTTGTATCCTTTTAACTACCCTGCTGTCTGCCTGCCATTGGTTCATTCCAGAAGCTTCCTCTTCTGAATGGATGCTACCATTCTACCAAGCTGTGGTTTCCCCACCCAGGAGTACCACCCCACAACCAGTGATTAACCAACCAGAGACCAGAGATATTGTGTTGTGAGCCTGGCTGGGTTAAGTGCTACTTCTCTCTCTCCCTCCTGTCTGTCAGGACAGGCCCAACCGCACCGTACCGTTTCTAAGGCTATCAATTTACAATTTAGTCATTTAGCAGATGCTCTTATACACAGCGACTTACAGTAGTAGAGAGTGTATACATTCATTACCAACGTCTGACTGGTCTAAAGTAGTGCACTAAAGTAGTGCACTAAACAGGGAGTAGGGTGCTATTTAGGATGCATCCTAGAGTGTGTTTTCTCCTTCCTATTGATGGACCGTTTCCTGATTGGGGGGGCGGGACACTGGTGTCAGACAGTCGTTGTGTTACTATGCTGTGATATGTTGAAATATACCCTGGTATTCCTTATCCTAGTGTAGCCATCTATTATGTTGAGCTGCTCAGCCTGCCTGTGCCTGACTGACTGTCCATGTTCTCTGGGAAGCTGACTGACTGTCTCTCCTCCTCTGGGAAGCTGACTGACTGTCTCTCCTCCTCTGGGAAGCTGACTGACTGTCTCTCCTCCTCTGGAAGCTGACTGACTGTCTCTCTCCTCTGGGAAGCTGACTGACTGTCTCTCCTCCTCTGGAAGCTGACTGACTGTCGTGTCTTCTGTGAAGCTGACTGACTGTCCGTGTTCTCTGTTGAAGCTGACTGACTGTCCGTGTTCTCTGTGAAGCTGACTGACCTCCGTGTTCTTCTGGAAGCTGACTGACGTCCGTCGTTTCTCTGGAAGCTGACTGACTGTCTGTCTTCCTCCTCTGTGAAGCTGACTGACTGTCTCCCTCCTCTGGAAGCTGACTGACTGTCTCCCTCCTCTGTGGAAGCTGACTGACTGTCTCTCCTCCTCTGGAAGCTGACTGACTGTCTCTCCTCCTCGGGAAGCTGACTGACTGTCTCTCCTCCTCGGGAAGCTGACTGACTGTCGTGTTCTCTGTGAAGCTGACTGACTGTCCGTGTTCTCTCTGTGAAGCTGACTGACTGTCCGTGTCTCTGTGAAGCTGACAGACTCTCCGTGTTCTCTGGGAAGCTGACTGACTGTCCGTGTTCTCTGGAAGCTGACTGACCTGTCTCTCCTCCTCTGTGAAGCTGACTGACTGTCTCTCCTCCTCTGTGAAGCTGACTGACTGTCCATGTTCTCCTCCTCTTGTGAAGCTGACTGACTGGCCGTGTTTCTCCTCCTCTGTGAAGCCTGACTGACTGTCCGTGTTCTCCTCCTCTGTGAAGCTGACTGACTGTCCATGTTCTTCTCTTCTGTGAAGCTGACTGACTGTCCGTGTTCTCCTCCTCTGTGAAGCTGACTGACTGTCCTTTTCTCCTCTGTGAAGCTGACTGACTGTCCGTTTTCTCCTCCTCCTGTGAAGCTGACTGACTGTCCGTGTTCTCCTCGATCTCTCTCTGGGGGGTTACCAGGGCTATTAATAACTACGTTTCCCATAATTCCCATAGGAGCCTGGGTATGAAATGGAAAGATTTAAAAGCTGTTGTTTCATCTCTGTGAGAGTTTAAATGGTTATTGTAGTTTTTTTTTGTTAATTTTCCAATGAGTTGAGATCAAAAGCATCCCTTATACATCTAATAATAATACTAATGTCAGAAAGACATACGTCTGAGAGTTTGGACAAAGACTGTCTTCACAGTGACGTACAATAGACTGAGGTTTATTTGTAGCTAGACAATGACTTAGGGCTGAGTTAACTTCACATGGACTCAGCTCAGTAGCATGTCCCACACACACTGACACTATAATTCATATCACATGTAGGAACCTAGTAACACCGTCTACATGCAAGAGGACAAATCCAGCCAAGACATACAATGCGATCTGGTTTGATCTAGTTTCCTGATAGTTGAAAAACACAAAACACGTCGAGCAAAAAAAATAGATTTCTGAATGAATCCTAAACAGTAAATTTCCCCCACAATTTAGTCCTGGTTTTAAATGGTTTCATGACTTTCCACAGGATATTTCTGGTGTTCATTCCAGCAGTAATCTAGCCCAGGCTAAGAGAGAAGCAGACATGATTAGAGGAATGGGAGAGGAATCTCAAGATAGTATACGCCAGCTCTTAATAAGATACACACAGAGGCTGCGTCCCTAATGGCACCCTATTCCCTATATAGTGCACTACTTTAGACCAGGACCCTATTCCTTATATAGTACACTACTTTAGACCAGGACCCTATTCCCTATATAGTGCACTACTTTAGACCAGGAACCACCCTATTCCCTATATAGTACACTACTGTAGACCAGGACCCACCCTATTCCCTATATAGTACACTACTGTAGACCAGGACCCATAGGGGATAGGGTGAAATTGCTGATGCACCAGATAATCTAATGATTTTCCTGGTAGGCATATTTCCCAACACAAGTCCTCATTAAAGCCTATTTTAGCCAATTACAGCAACAGGAGCTGTAATCTCTCAGTGGTCCTCAACACCACATTTCACTGTCAGCAGGAGCTGTAATCTCAGTGTCCTCAAACACCCACATTAACACTGCAAACAGGAGCTGTAAATCTCAGTGGTACCTCACACATTTCACTGTCAACAGGAGCTTGTAATCTCAGTGTCCTCAACACCCATTTCACTGTCAACAGGAGCTGTAATCTCAGTGGTCCTCAACACCCACTTCACTGTCAACAGGAGCTGTAATCTCAGTGGTCCTCAACACATTTCACTGTCAACAGGAGCTGTAATCTCAGTGGTCCTCAACACATTTCCACGTCATATGCTAGTGGAAAATTAATTGTCCTCTCGTTGCTGTGTTTAGCAAGTAGCAGAATGGGTCTGAGAGGCTACGTGAATATCTTTCCTAATACTAACCAGTTCCTCTCTGATTTTCCTTCCAAATGACAACTATCCCCCTATCATTTAGTGTACTACTTTTAGACCAGGGCCTATTCCCTATATAGTGCACTACTTTAGACCAGAGCCTATTCCTATTTAGTGCACTACTTTAGACCAGGCCTATTCCTATATAGTGCACTAACTTTTTAGACCAGGGCCACTATTCCCTATAGTGCACACTATTTAGACAAGACCCTATTCCCTATATAGTGCACTACTTAGACCAGGGCCCTATCCCTATATAGTGCACTACTTTAGACCAGGGCCCTATCACTATAAGGTGCACTACTTTAGACCAGGCCCTAGTCTCTCCCTATTATGGTGCACTACTTTAGATCCAGGGCTTCCTATATGCCTACATAGTACAAGGCCCTATCCAAGTGGCACTACATTTCAGACCAGGCTATCCCTATATAGCTGCCTACTTTTATAGACAACCAGGGCCACTCCTATTTAGCCTTTACAGCCTATCTATATAGTGCGACTACATTAGACCAGGGATATCCATAAGGCACCTTTAGACGCCTATTTATTGTGCACTCTCTGAGGGCTTATTTATGTAGCCTCTTAGCAGTGACCCTATTGCCCTATATATGTGGCACGTACATTAGAAACCAGGGCCCCTACTTCCTATATAGTGGCGATCTACTTTAAGACCAGGGCCTTCATTTCCCTATGTAGCTTGCACTAACATTTGAGACGCAGTGCCTATTCCCTATTTAGTGCACTCTTTAGACCAGGACCCTATTCCCTATATAAGTGCACTAAACATTAACCAGGGCCCTATTCCCTATATAGTGCACTACTTTAGACAGAAGCCCCTATTCCCTACTAAAGTGCACGACATTAGACAGGGCCCTATTTCCCTATTAGTTGCACTCTTTAACCAAGAACTGACCACTAATACCCTATTCCCTATATAGTGCACTACATTAGACCAGGGCCCTATTCCCTATTTAGTGCACTACTTTAGACCAGAACTGACCACTATATTTAGGGAATAGGGTTCCATCTGCTCTCCATCCGGAGGGAAAGGAACAGAAACAACATGAGCTGCAACTATTACACAATCCTTAACAATCCTTAATGAACTTCAAAAAGGGAAAAAGGGATGTTTTTACAGGCCAGTACCGAGACCGGGAACGGCAATTATGAAAACAAACCTTATTAATGATATKATTTATCATTTCCACACTTCGGGGGCAAAGCGGACTCTTGGCGCCTGAACATAAAACATTTCCTCACCACGTATAAACTAGCCTATTTTAAAATAGTTCCATGTAGTTGTCCGATTTTCCATCCAAACACAGACTGTTAAATTCTTTCATTCTTCCCAAAATACGCAGGCCTTATATCCAACACCTAAAAACCCCGATGGAGGGATTGTCTTAACCCGAGTTAACAGAAGTAGTGTGAAGCGGTAGGCAACACAAGCTCGTAGAACGGGACCGCCGTGTGCTGAAGTGTGTAAAGATCCTCTGTCGTCGGTTGCAACACTCGCTACCGAGTTCCAAACTGCCTCTGGAAGCAACGTCAACACAAGAACTGTTGGTCGGGAGCTTCATGAAATGGGTTTCCATGACCGAGCAGCCGCACACAAGTCTAAGATCACCGTGCGCAATACCAAGCGTCGGCTGGAGCGGTGTAAAGCTCACTGCCATTGGACTCTGGAGCAGTGGAAACGCGTTCTCTGGAGTGATGAATCACGCTTCACCATCTGACAGTCCGACAGACGAATCTGGGTTTGGTGGATGCCAGGAGAACGCTACCTGCCCCAATGCATAGTGCCAACTGTAAAGTTTGGTGGAGGAGGAATAATGGTCTGGGGCTGTTTTTCATGGTTTGGGGAAGGCCCTTTCCTGTTTCAGCATGACAATGCCCCAGTTCCCAATGCAAGGTCAAGATTGGTGTGGAAGAACTTGACTGGCCTGCACAGAGCCCTGACCTCAATCCCATCGAACACCTTTGGGATGAATTGGAACGCCCAAAATCAGTGCCCGACCTCACTAATGCTCTTGTGGCTGAATGGAAACAAGTCCCCCACAGCAATGTTCCAACATCTAGTGGAAAGCCTTCCCAGAAGAGTGGAGGCTGTTATAGCAGCATGTTCCAACATCTAGTGGAAAGCCTTTGTCGCAGAACGACTTTCGCAGAAAGAAAGTGGAAGGCTGTTACAGCCAGCAATGTTTCCAACATGCTAGTGGAAAGCTCCATAATCCCACTGAAGAGTGGAGGCTTGTTATAGCAGCAATGTCCATACATCTAGTGGAGGCCTTCTCCGGCGGAGCTGGATACGCGCAATGTTCCAACTTAGTTAAACCCAGAGTGGCGTCTCCAAACAGGGGGGACCAACTGGTCATATTTATGCCGCCATGATTTGTATGAGTTGTTGGCACGAGCAGGTGTGGCACATAACCGACTAATGACACACGTAAGTACTCAGTTTCTGCTGCGAAGAGGTTGAGGAGGGACCCAGTAGGAAGCCCCTCCTCCAGGTTTAGGAAGGACCAGCAGGGAAGTCCCTCCAGTTAAGGTAGGCATCCAGCGACGGGTGGGTAACCTGAGCTCTAGGAAGGCAGTAGGAATGCCCCTCCAGGTTTAGGAGGACCAGTGTGAGCCCCAGGTTGTATTGGAGGACCAGTAGGAAGCCCCCCCGAGGGTTTAGGAGGACCAAGTAGGTAGCCCTCCAGGTTTAGGAGGACCAGTGGAAAGCCCCTCCCGGTTTAGGAGGACGGCAGCGGAAGCCCCTCCAGGTTTAGAGAAGGACAGCAGGAAGCCCCTCCCGGTTTAGGAGACCAGAAAGAAGCCCCTCCTGGTTTAGGGGAGGACCAGCAGGAAGCCCCTCCTGGTTTAGGGAGAG
>NW_019946491.1:46725-57759 GCF_002910315.2 Salvelinus sp. IW2-2015
TCTACAAAACCGACCAACTACAAAGACATAAATACTGCCATACATCAATACCGACCAACTCCAAGGACATCAACCACCTGCTTCCACCCTAACCAGAACCCTACCAGACCTCAATCACTGCCTTATCCACACGACCAACTACACAAAGCATCACTCCACTCTGACCCCTCCTCCGCACACCCAGCCATAATCCCGCCCGACCGAAGCCTCAGCCACAGACCCTCCCACCAACTGACCTCTAAATACCGACCAACACAAGACATAATCCACTGCCTTCTCGGGCCCAACCGACCAACCACCCTCCCAACATAAAATCACTGCCTCTAATACCGCCTACAAAGGACATAATCACTGACTCTAATAAAGACCCCGGCACCAAGGACCCTAACATCCACCTCGCTCTAGGGATACCCTGCCGTCTAACACTAACAAGGAAATAATCAACTGCCTCTGTAAGTGAGGCTGAAACCAACCTACAAAGAACGAGCTCCACCTGCCAATCGAACAAATAGCCGACACCCCACAACCTCACCAAGACATACTACACTGCCTTCACTCAACTGACCACACTACCCAAGGACAATAAATCACCAGGCTCTAAATACTGACCACAACCACACTGCCTACTAATACGACCACACTACAAGACATAATCACCTGCCTCCTAATCACTGACAACTACCCAGCAGGCATAATAACACTTCGCTCTCAATACTCCACACTACACACACTGCCTCTAATACGACCACAACTACAAGGACATAACCACCTATGAAAACTCTAATAAAACACCCCCCACACCCTAACAAGACCATAAATCAACTAACTACCTCATACCCTCCACAACTACACACTGCCTCTCCAAAAACCATACACCGACCCACCCTACAAGGATACATAACAACTGACCTCTAATACCGACCAACTACAAGTAACATAATCACCTGCATCTAACTACCGACCCCCTTAACCAAGACATAATCAATGCCCTAATACTGACCCCCGCCTCCACCCAAAAGACAAATAACCACCTGCCTCTAATAACTGACCACCTACATCACTGCCTCTAATCCACCGACCAAGCTAACAACCCCCCTAACCCCAAATGCTTCTTCCATCCGAACCCACGCCTACCCATAAACCACTGCCTCAAAAATACCGAACCACCTACCACATGCCTCTCCCAAATACCGCCCCCACCAATAAACACCAGGACATAACCACTGCGCCTCTAATTACCGACCACTACAAGGACAAACCACTGCCTCTACATACCCGCACCCATACACACTGGCCTCTAATTTACCGACCAACCTTACACCACATACATACAAATACCCGAACCACCTAACAAAGACAATAACCACTGCCTCTAATACCCTGACCAATACACCAAACATAAACCTCCTTCTAAAATGAAGCCCGTCGGACCAATAACCCGAACAGCCCCATATCACTGCCCTATAATACCGAACCCACCTACAGAGCAACCCATAACCCCCTGCCTCTCAATAAATGAACCCAACTACAAGGACATCAAATCCTTCTTCCTGCTTAGAAATGCCCTGGAAGCGGCCGAAGAAATAAAGGACGCACGAAGTCGCTCCTCGCTCACAAAATGAACCCCTCTTCCCCTAAAATAGTGCACTACTTTAGACAGCGACCTCTCCCTCCTTCCCTTATTAGTGCACTACTAATAGCACCTAAATAGACCCTCTATCCCTATGTATGCAATTTAGACCAGGACCACTATAGAAACCCCTCTTCCCCTATGTAGTCGCACTACTTTCACCAGACCCTATGGAACCCCTCTTCCCCTATGTAGTGCACTACTTTAGACCAGACCTATGCCACCCTCTTCCCCTATGTAGTGCACTTACCTTTGGACCAGGACCTATAGAACCCTCTTCCCCCTATGTAGTTGCACTACTTTCGACCAGGACCCTATAGAAACCCTTCTCCCCTATTGTAGTGCACACTTTTGACCAGGACCTATAGAACCCTCCTTCCCCTATGTAGTGCCACTTACTTTGACCAGGACCTATAAAAACCCTCTCTACCCTACTGGAGTGCCACTACGTTTGACCAGGACCCTATAGAACCCTCTTACCCTTATGTCAGTGCACTACTTTAGGACCGACCTATGCAACCCCTCTTCCCCTATGTAGTGCACTACTTTTGACCAGGGACCCGTTAGAACCCTCTTCCCCTATTAGTAGTGCACTACTTTAGACCAGGACCCATAAGAACCCTTCTTCCCCTATGTCAGGCACCTACTTTTGACCAGGACCCTATAAGACACCCTCTTCCCCTATGTAGGCACTACTTGAGGCACCAGACCCTATAGAACCCTCTTCCCCTATGTAGTGCACTACCTTAGACCAGAGACCCTATGGCACCCTCTTCCCCTATTAGCTTTTGCACCTACTTTAGACCAGGACCCTATGGCCACCTCCTTCCCCTATGTAGTGCACGACTTTAGACCAGGACCTTATGAAAACCCTCTTCCCCTATGTTAGTGCCCACTACTTTAGAAACCAGACCCTAATGGAACTCTTCCCCTATGTAGTTGCACATACTTTTGACCAAGGCCTCTGATTAAAAAGTACAAAGCACTATGTAGGAACAAGCGGTGCCATTTGGAAGATAGTTCATTGAATAATGATCGTAGTAAAATGTCCACTACTCTGACTAACATACACAGCTTTTAACTGCAGTTTTGTCACTTAGCCAAAACATTTTACGGTTTTCAATACCGTAAAAATAGCAGTGGTGGGATTAGGGCCTAACACAACACTATAATCCGAGAGTGCTCCTGAATTTTCCTGGTCGCTGGGATCAGTCTCTTTCTGAAGTACCATTTTGCTGAGCAGTGAGCAATTGTGTTGGCTTCAAGTTATACACCCCGAAACTACCAAAGGACAGACGCTTTTTTGTAAATATCGTTTACTACCTAATCTCTCTGCCTGATGCTAAACCTGACTGTTGAAATAAAACCCAGCCACATTACAGAAAATTAAAAAGAGCAAATTGTAAATGTTTCCTTCTGGCAGGGTGAATAACACAGGGACAACTGTCATCCTGAGTTCCCAATGTGCTCTTATTGAAGAGCTCCTTAAGCAGCGGCCAACGCCGTTTCATTTCCCCCCCACAACCCAGCTGTTTAGACACAACCATGACGAAGAACCCCTATAACAAAGCAACTGTACACCGAAGACCAATGACATCGACTCAGCCCTGCTCTAAAAACAGCCATGGGACATACACTCCAGCCCTTGCGTCTTAAAACAGCCTCGCACAATCACTCAAGCCTGCTCTAAAAACAGCCTGGGACATCACTCAGCCTGCTCCTAAAAACAGCCTGGACAGTCACTCAGCCCTGCTCTAAAAACACGCCCTCGACATACCCTCAGCGCGCTGCTCTAAAACAGACCTGGGACAGCACTAGCCCTGCTCTAAACAACCAGCTGGGCACCTCTACTCACGCCCTGACTTTACCCAAAACAGCTGGACGTCACTCAGCCCTGCTGGCTAAAAACAGCCTGGACTTCATCCACTCTCTCACAACAACAGCCTCCGCACACCCAAACACTCCAACCCCGCTCTAAAAACACCATAACATTTGCACCACTGCTCATACAACAAGAACCTGACGTCACTCAGCCCTGCTCTAAAAACAGCCCTGAACGCACCGCTCACAATACAGCGCCTACCCCGGCGTCCTACCGAAAACAGACAATAGAGAACGCTCACTCAGCCGCTGCTCTAACAAACAGTCCTGGGACCTCCACATACACCGTTTCTAAGCCACACAGTACATCACTCCACGCTCCCTACCAACTATCTCACCTCGCCTCATCCACACCAAAGAGCGGGACCCCGCTGCGGACCACCTCCACGGCTCCACGCCCCTGCTCTACAAAAACAGCCTGGCATCACTCAGCCCCCTGCTCTAAAACACAGCCTGGGACATCACTACAGCCCTGCTCTAAAAACAGCTGGGACGCTCCTCACGCCCTACTCATAAAACAGCCCTGGGACATCACTCAGCCAACCATGCTCTAAAAACCAGCCTGGGAACGTCACTCACGCCCTTGCTCTAAAAACAACCTGGGAGTCTAAGTTGCATCACTCCAGCCCATGCTCTAAAAAGCACCCTCGGGATTAGTTAGACCATCCCCCCTCAGCCCTGCTCTAAAAAACAGCCTGGAGTTAAGATTGACATCATCAGCCCCTGCTCTAAAAACAGCCTGGATTAGGTAATGACATCCACCTCAGCCCTGCATCTAAAACAGCCTGAGAGCTCTTTCGCCCGCTCTAAAACAGCCTTGGAGTCTAGTTGACATCACTCAGCCTGCTCCTAAAAAACAGCATGGGAGTTAGTTGAACATCACTCAGCCCGCTCTAAAACACCAACCAGGGATTAGTTGGGACATCACCCAAGCCCTGCTTCAAAACAAGGCCTGGGAGTAGTTGACATCACTCGCCCTGCTCATAAAAACAGCCGGGAGTTAGTTGACTCACTCAGCCCTGCTCTAAAAACAACCTGGGAGTTAGTTAACACTGTGCTGGGAGTTTAGTATGAACATCACTCAGCCCTGCTGGGAGTTAAGTTGACATCAGCTCAGACCCTGCTCTAAAGAAACAGCCTGAGAGTTAGTAGACATCACTCAGCCTGCTCTAAAAACAAGCCCTGGGAGTTTAGTCTGACATCACTCAGCCCTGCGGGATTAGTAGACATCACTCAGCCCTTGCTGGGAGTTAGCATGAATCACTCACCCTGCTGGAGTTAGTAGACATCACTCCAAGCCCTGCCTCCAAAAAACAGCCTGGGATTAGTTACCCATCACTCAGCCCTGCTGGGAGTTAGTAGACATCACCAGCCCTGCTCTACAAACAAAACAGCCTCGATGAGTTTAGTAGACAATCACTCAGCCCTGCTCTAAAAAACAGCCTGGAGTTTACGTTTACATCACTGCAGCCCTGCTCTAAAAACGCCTGGAGTTAGATTGACATCACTCACCCCTGCTCTAAAACAGCCCTGGGACTTAGTAGACATACACTCAGCCCTGCCTCCTCTGTCAGTTCCTATTTTCTTCAGGGGATTCCTTCACCCGAACTCAGCAAGAATGACTTAAGCATTGATGAGAAGATAAGGCAAGCTGCTACTTTAGTCCTGTCAAGAATTAAACACCTTTTCAAAACCCCTTTGTCGGCTTGGAACGTTTACAACACAACAAAATAATGCGTACTAACAGGCTGATGATTCCAGTCAGCTTTAATTCTGCCTCTCTGACGCACCCCCGTGTTAATCGGCCTTTTACGGACGCTCATTACGACACGCAGACCTCTTCAATTGAGACGCAGACCTTCCCGAATTGGACGGCAAGACGAGAAACGACGTGTAAATCTAGTCCAATAAGAGCAACCCTGCCTGAGATCCCTAAGCCAACACGAAGAAAGAGGTGAACTGAGTCATGGGCATGTTGGACTGCTGCGGCAGACAGGAGGTTCTGGGTAGAGGAGTCTAGGAATGTGATGACTGAGGCCATGGGCTGTTGGACTGCCTGCGGAGACAGGGGGTTCTGGGTAGAGGAGTCTAGAATCTGATGAACTGCAGTCATGGGCTGTTGACTGCTGCGGAGACAGAGGGGTTTCTGGTAGAGGAGTCTAGAAATGTGATGAAGTCAGTCATGTTGTCTGGGATGCGTTAGGGGACAGATGCGGGTTCTGGGTAGAGGAGTCTAGAAGGTGAACGAACCTGAAGTCATGGGCTTGTTTTGACGCTGCGGAACAACGGGGGTTCTGAAGGTAGAGAAGTCTAGAATGTGATGAACTGAGTAACATGGGTGTTGGACTCTGCGGACGACAAGGTTCTGCCGGTAGAGGAGTCTAGAATTGATGAACTGAGTCATGGGCTGTTTGGACTGCCTGCCGAGACAGAGGTTTCTGGGGTAGAGGAGGTCTAGAATGTGATAACTGAGTCATGGGCTGTTGGACTGCTGCGGAGACAGAGGGGGTTCGGCGGTAGAGGAGTCTTAAGAATGTGAGAAGTCAGTAATGCGTATTCCCGTTGGGACCTGGCTTAGGGACAGAGGGAGGTTCTGTTAGAGAGTCCTCAAGAGATCTCCTCCAACTGATCATGCGGCTTTTGGACCCTCCTGCCCGCCGACCAGACGAGCGTTGGGTAGGAGGAGATCCTAAATGTGATGAACTGAGTCATGGGCTGTTGGACTGCTGCGGAGACAGACCGGGTGTTTGAGGTTAAGCAGTCTTAGAATGTATGAACTGAGTCATGGGCTTTGGGACTGCTGCGGAGACAGAGGGGTCTGGTAGAGGAAGGCTACGAATTGATGAACTGAGTCCATGGCGCGTTGGACTGCTGCGGAGACACAGAGGGTTCTGGTAGAGGAGTCCTAGAATTGCATGAAGTCCAGTCAATGGGTTGTTTGGGATGCTTACGGGGACAAGGGGGTTCTGGTGTAGAGGAGTCTAGAATGTGATGAACTGAGTCATGGGCTGTTTGGGACTGCTCCTGACGGACAGAGGGGGTCTGGGTTAGAGGGAGTCTAGAATGTGAAATAACTGAGTCATGGAGCTGTTTGGGACTGCCTGCGGGGACAGAGGGGTTTCTGGGTAGAGGATCGAGATGTGATGAACTGAGTCATGGGACCTGTTTTGACTGCTCCGGGGACAGAGGTTCTGGCGATACCGCTCCGTCTCCCAGAATGTGCTCGACATGAGTCCATGGGCTGTTTGACTGCTGCGGGACCAGAGGGGTTCTGGGTAGAGGAGTCTAGGGAATGTGATTGAACTGAGTCATGGCTGTCTGGACTGCTGAGGGGACAGAGGGGGTTCTGGGTAGAGGAGTCTAGAATGTGATGAACTGATCATGGCTGTTGACTGCGAGGGCAGAGGGGTTCTGGTAGAGAGTCTAGACATGTTGAGAACAAGTCATTACTGTTTTGGAACTGCATGCCGGCAGACAGAGTTTAACTTGGTCATGTATTGAGGAAGTAACTTCTTTCAGGATACAGCAAGACTGTAGACTCAGAATGCACCAGCTTTGGATGCCATGACAGTATGCACCTAAATTGGAGAGTATTGCACTTGTCTGCAGTGCACTTATCATCAGTGGGCTCCTGTATAAATATAAAAACCATGCGGTACTAACCTGTGCCATCCTTCAGTTTTGAGGTACACTCCATTGTGTTAAAGGTGATAACCACGGCCTCGGGGAGCCCAGTTGGTCCAGGGCCCGTGGATACGCAGTCGTGGATGTGACCGCTCAGGAAGGTGAAGGGTAGTTTCAGCTCCTAGAAACGAGTGAAATAATGTAAAAAGTCACTGTGTTGGCCAGTGGTTGGAGCCTGGGGTCTGGAACGCTAGATGGGATGTGTCAAGACATAGGGTACGATCTCTACGGATATTCCCGTGGCAACTGACCAGGACATACGATCTCTACGCGATATCACCCGTGGACAACTGACCAGACACGAGGTACGATCTCTACGGTATATCACCGTGGACAATACCCACATACAATCTCTACAGGATCACACGTGGACAATACCAAATACGATCTCTACGAAATCACCTGTGACAACTGACCAGACATAACGATCTCTACAGGATATCACCCCGTGGACAACTGACCAGACATACGAATCTCTACAGGATATCACCCGTGGACAACTGACCAGACATGAGGGTACGAATCTCTACGGGTATCACCTGTGGACAACTGACCAGACATACATATCTACGGTATATCACCTGTGGACAAACTGACCAGACATGATCCGATCTCTACGGCGAGATCACCTGTGGACAACTGACCAGACATGAGGGACATCTCTACGTATATCAACCCGTGGACAACTGACAGGACATACGACCTCTCTACCGGTATATCACCCCAGTGACAAATGACCAGACATACAGATCTTCTATACAGAGATGTCCCCACGCATGAACAGACTGACCAGACATGAGCGTTACCGATCTCTACGCGTCCCATATATCACCTGTGGACCAACTGACACAGAACATCACGACTCCACAGGATAGCACCTCGCTGACACACTGACCAACATTACAATCCCTCTCACGGTTAATCACTCCTGTGCGACAACTGACCAGACATACGATCTCCTACAGAGACTATCTCACACTTGTCAGGACAACTGAGCAGACATACGATCTCTAACTGGTCATGAGTCACCCAAAAATGGCCAACATGACCAGACACTACGAATCTCCTACAGGATATCACCCCGACCTCGGACAACTGACCAGGACATACCGATCTCTCACGGCTATACTCAACCCGTGGACAACTGACCACGACATACGATCTCTCACGGTATATCACCCGGGAACAAACTGACCAGAACATACAAATCTCTACAGGCATATCACCCTCGTGGACACTGGACAAATCTATGAGGATTACGGATCTCTACGGCGATACTCACCTTGTGGACAATTCTGACCAGACATTACGATGCATCTACTGTGACCTTTTGGATATCACCTGTGGACAACTACCCAGATCATACGATCTCTACGTATATCACCCGTGGACACAACTGACCAGACATGAGGGTACGATCTCTACAGGATATCACCTGTGGACAACTGACCAGACATACGATCTCTACGGTATATCACCCGTGGACAACTGACCAGACATGAGGGAACGATCTCTACGGGATATCATCTGTGGACAACTGACCAGACATGGTCTGGACATTCTAACTTCTGAACAGAATAAGTCAACAGGAAATCTTCTGTATATGAACTGGATTGGGGACCAAGTTTATTTAACCAGTTAAGAAAAAATATTATTTACAATGACAGCCTACCGGGGAATTGTGGGTTAACTGCCTTGTTCTGGGGCAGAACGACAGATTTTTACCATGTCAGCTCGGGGATTCGATCTAGCAACCTTTCGGTTACCGGCCCAACGCTCTAACCACCTGCCGTCCCAAAAGGTAAAGGTCTCAATATCTGAACAAGAACTCTGCTCTCGCCGCATCATCAATCACTGGACGCAGACTAGGCTATGTTGACATCAGCACTGGTAGGATCCCAGTCTGTGTCCCTGGGTGTCACTGTTGAGCAGGAACAGACAGGTGGCAGTGTGACACACGTATAGCCACCGGTCGATGGAACAAGTGACCTCTTGTGGGAAAAGAGCAGACTCCGATTGAGACTGACCTGACCTGCGTTCATAAAGTTACCTCAGGAAAAGAGCAGACTCCGATTGAGACTGACCTGACCTGCGTTCATAAAGTTACCTCAGGAAAAGAGCAGACAACGATTGAGACTGACCTGACCTGCGTTCATAAAGTTACCTCAGGAAAAGAGCAGACTCAATCGGTTGAGACTGACCTGACCTGCGTTCATAAAGTTACCTCAGGAAAAGAGCAGACTCCGATTGAGACTGACCTGACCTCAATTCATAAAGTTACCTCAGGAAAAGAGCAGATACAAAGGCAATAACATTACTAAGTGTTATTACAGGGTTAATAAGCTTTATTCCAGTTTAATTCCAGGATTATTCCATACCTGCTCCAGGACATCCAGCTTCAGCTCCAGCTTGCTCAGTACTACGTCTCCTCCCCATAGCGACAGCTGCAGGTCAGAGGGCTTCAGGTTCTTGATGTATTTGTTCACATAGGTCATCAACAGGGGCGTGACATAGGACTCCAACATCCTGCCTCTGTCCTGGACCACAAACCCAATAGGGAAGAAAGTCAGTCCATTTTTGGGGGCAAGGAGTCATTCCAAGTCACAACACATAGTTTAAAAAAAAAAAGGGACGCGGTCCCTCCTAGCCTCCTCTCATTCATAAAAACATAGTGGATTGGTTCAGAGCAAAATTGTGTAAATTATCAAGCGCAATTTGAAACACAAAACGATTGCGTTTTAGTTGAGTAATGATCTGCATACAAGTAGCTAGTCAGCTTCTAAATTTAGGTCATGAATGGTTTGATTTAATTCTAGCATGTAACAGTAATTAAAATCAAATAGATTAATAGTAGGAAATGTATGGCTACAATCAAAATGTCTCAAAATGTTGCACCAGAATACTTGGAATAGGAATGAACAATAGAAACTAAATGTGTCATTCGTCATCACGCTGAAATATTCAACGGATGCGTAGTCTTTAGATTCTAGTCTCCGAAGTCTCAGGTGTCACCTGCTCGTCATTGTCGACATTTTGATCACTTCTCCCAGCAATTCTGAAATGTCTGATTCAATACAATAGAAATGAAAATAGTAGATCACAAAGGTCAATGCATTTATTATTGTGTTACTGTTATGTTCATTTTCTCTGGAGATTCAAATATAAGAAATAATCTGATTTAAACCACTTGATTACTGCTTGAGATTTTTGTTTAATTCTCATGTTATTCCATTTCATATTAAAACTTCTCCCCTTATTTCCAGTGTATTTTTTAAATCACACACAAACTATTCCTCCGTCCTTTTAATCATGAAATGTATGACAAATATATAGCCAAATAATTAAAAGGACAATCAGCAGTTGCTACATCCATTTTTGGACTGTATAAAATGATATGTACCCTTGATTCTTGAAAAATATAACTTATAATGAGCCTCATGAGCTTGTTTCACTGTCAACCCCATCAGAACCCAAAATATGCATTGCCTTCAGAAAGTATTCATACCCCTTGACTATTACACATTTTGTTGTGTTACAGCTGAATTCAACATATATAAAAATATATATTTTTATTCTCACCCATCTACACACAATACCCCATAATGACGAAGTGGAAAAATGTTTTTGAAATGTTTGCAAATGATTGAAAATTAAATACAGAAATATCTAATATACATAAGAATTCACACCCCTGAGCAATACATGTTAGAATCACCTTTGGCAGCAATTACAGCTGTTAGTCTTTCTGGGTAACTCTATAAGAGTATTACAGCTGTTAGTCTTTCTGGGTAACTCTATAAGAGTGATTACAGCTGTTAGTCTTTCTGGGTAACTCTATG
>NW_019946491.1:62679-65474 GCF_002910315.2 Salvelinus sp. IW2-2015
CAAGTTGACTAAGCAAGTTGAGCTAGCCAAATAACATATCTGGTAACCGAGGGCTATCCTTAGCTAGCCATGCCACAGCCTTCAAAAAAGCCCTCCAGTCAAGCTAACTGCCCTAGCTAGAGATGCAGGACTGTAGAGAACTGGTGAACCAGTCACAAGGTAATGTGTGTTTTAGATCGTCCTTAGTTTGACAACATTAAGTTACACTAACGACTTTATAGCTAACCACCTCACCTCAACATCATTTGTTTTGCCTTTCATGTATCCAATCTATGTGACTTGAGTGTGGATCATTTGCTAGCTTGCTTTGCTACGTAGTGAGACTTGAGTTTTACAACGTTGTTATTCACTGAGTATTTACTCCTCGTGTCGCTTTTTATTGTTATCTTTAACTTGCATTGTTGGAAAGGACCCGTTCATGGTTCGTTTACACTGTTGTTTACGAAGCATGAGACAAATACAATTTGATTTTAACTGTGACAGCTCACTACAGCCTGGCACCTAGCTAGCTAGATAGTGTAGCCATAGAGAATGATAGGAGCCTCTAGTGGCCAATGGACCATTTAAGCATGGGCAGACCCATGAAGGGCTTCCACCATACTTACGCATTTTAAAGTAGTCAAAGTAGTCAACTGGTGGGGATTCCTATGAGTTGTAGCCTGAATAGCGCTACCTATGCCGTCACTGACGCTACAGCGGCACAGATTTAAAAATATATACTACTAAGAGCTTTGCAAACCTGGATTGTTCAATATTTGCCCATTATTATTATCTGTCAAATTGGCATTGATCATTGCTAGACAAACATTTCCAAGTCTGGCAATAGATTTTCAAGCATATTTGTCAAAACTGTAACTCGGCCACTCAGGAACATTCACTGTCTTTTTGGTAATCAACTCCAGTGTATATTTGGCCTTGTGTTTTGGGTTATTGTCCTGTTGAAAGGTCAATTAATCTCCCAGTGTCTGGTGAAAAKCAGACTGAACCAGGTTTTCATCTAGGATTTTGCCTGTGATTAAATCCAACTAGTTATTTTTTTATCCTGACAAACTCCCCAGTCATTAACCATTACAAGCACACCCATAACACTCGGGCTCCCGAGTGGTGCAGCGGTCTAAGACACTGCATCTCAGTGCAAGAGGTGATACTACAGTCCCTGGTTTGAATCCAGGCTGAATCACATGTGGCTGTGATTGGGAGTGTTCTTAACTGATTTGCCTAGTTAGATAAAATTTTTATAAAATAAATAAAAATATGCAGCCACCACTATACTAGAAAATATGGAGAGTGGTACTCAGTAATGTGTTGTATTGGATTTTCCCCAAACATAACACTTTGTATTCAGGACAAAAAGGTCATTGCTTTGCCACATTTTTTGCAGTATTACTTTTGTGCCTTGTTGCAAACAGGATGCAGGTTTTGGAATATTTTTATTCTGTACAGGCTTCCTTCTTTTCACACTGTCAATTGGGTTAGTATTGTGGAGTAACTACAATGTTGTTGATCCATTCTCAGTTTTCTCCTATCACAGGCATTAAACTCTGTAACTGTTTTTATGTCACCATTGGCCTCATGGTGAAATCCCAGAGCGATTTCCTTCCTCTCCGGCAACTGAGTTAGGAAGGACGCCTGTATCTTTGTAGTGACTGGGTGTATTGATACACCATCCAAAGTGTAATTAATAACACCATGCTCAAAGGGATATTCAAGTCTGCTTTTTTTTTTACCCATCTACCAACAGGTCGCCTTGTTTCCGAGGCATTGGAAAACCTCCCTGGTCTTTGTGGTTCAATCTGTGTTTGAAATTCATTGCTCGACTGAGGGACCTTACAGATAATTATATGTGTGGGGGTACAGCAATGAAGCAGTCATTAAAAAATCATGTTAAACACTGTTGAACACAGAGTGAGTCCATGCAACTGATTATGTGACTTGTTAAGCACATTTTTACTCCTGAACTTATTTAGCCTTGTCATAACAAAGGGGTTGAATAGTTATTGACTCAAGACATTTCAGCTTTTCATTTTTTTATTAATTTGTAAGAATATCAAAAAGCATAATTCCACTTTGACATTATGGGGTATTGTGTGTACGCTAGTGACAAAACATATATACATTTGAACCATTTCAAATTCAGGCTGTAACACAACAACGTGCATAAGATCAAGGGGTGTGAATACTTTCTGAAGGCTCTGTAAACTTGTTTTAATCCAATGTTTAGTTATTTAATTAAAGAAAGGTTAAATAAAAAATAAATAAATGTTTGTATACACAGAAAATGTAAACAAACTAGGTTAAAACTATCATGTTGATATCATGGATGGTCAACACTTGTATCCACAGTTCTGTCTATGAATTTGAGAGTGGTTACATTTCTCCAGCCTCATCCCTCAGCTGTTTACCAAAACAGGGGTGGGGAGTACGCTTTGTTATTGTGTCTAATGCTGATTGCCTTTTTAATTAAAAAAGACATGTTCCTTTTATGTAACAAAATGTATGACTCATATAGTTCTGTCTAGTTTGTAATTTATTCCAGAATAAAGGTCTCTGGTATCTATTGTTATATTACCATAATAAAAGTCTGGTGCATAATAAACAGGCCTGGTGTCTGCTCAGGTTGTCCAGCGCCAGGTCCTGTTGATATATAGAGTCAGGGGTAAGTGGGGCTATTGAGCACTTAGCTGTTATCCTCTCTCAGTGAGATAAGGCTAGTGAGGACACCAGCCCTAACCTGACCCCAACCCTGGCCCTAACCCTGGCCCCCAACCCTGGTCCTAACCCTGGCCCCCTGGCCC
>NW_019946491.1:70804-77062 GCF_002910315.2 Salvelinus sp. IW2-2015
CCTGGCCCAAACCCTGGTCCAACCCTGGCCTAACCCTGGTCCCAACCCTGGCCCTACACCTGGCCTCCAACCCTGGCCCAACCCTGGTCCCAACCCTGGCCCTAACCACCTGGCCCTAATTACTGTAACTATTGACTCTTCAGTTAGACATGTGACTTCCAATTCTTAGTCCCAATGATGTGTACACTGACTTGGCGTGGGTTTAAACATGTGTCCTTACACTGAAATTATTTAAAGAGAGGATTTTGTTTCAGCCAATAGTCAATGTAACTGCTCCTTTGAGAGGATTTTGTTTCAGCCAATAGTCGATGTAACTGGTCCTTTGATGTCCAATCATAATATTAGAAACCCTTTGTCACTGCAAATAAAGTCAGGCTATGCCCACTGGATTGAAGTGTTTGACTAAAAACAATCACATTTCTTCAAAACACGAAGGGCTAAAATACCAATAGAAATGAATAGCAAATGGACTGGTAGAGAGGTCTGAGAATATGTGAAAATACTCTGCCGTTTGTGAATGCTCCTGTCAACGGCAGGACGTCTGACAGCTCTATATTTGTTCCTTTAAAAGATCGACTTTCCTCGAGTTTCACCCTAAATCTTCGGGCTCCCCTGGCGTTTCAGGCTACAGTTTAACCTTCCTAAGAAGGTTATTTTCCCTTTCAAAGTGGGAAAGCTTCGGGCGTGTGTTACATAAGGGGCTTAATGTGGAGACAGATTAAACGTCAAACTCACTTATACAGCGTTTAGGGGTTTGTTACTCGGGTTGTTTTAGCACACTTGTTGCCAAGCAGTCGTCATAATATAGCTTTCGATTATGACGTGAGCTTGAGTGTGTTTTTTTTTAATATCGAACTTCTTTTGGAAAGAACAGACCCGGATGGTGACATTAGGTGTGTTACTGACGTCATGCTTAGGACTTAGCAATGTTTGTTAGTTGTGTTAAATATTTATTTTGAAAAATATATAGTTAATTGTTGTGTTTTTTTTATTCAAGTGTATTCTTATAGGCCTCATTTTATTTAGCCCAAATGTGTGTATTGTTATTACATGTATGTATTACTAAAATATTGTAAAAAATAATAATAATTACAAATAAATGTAATAATATTGTTATATTGTAATGGTATTATTAGTATTATTAAGATTAAAGCACTGTAGGTCATTTGTTCCATTAATTCTAAATTAAGTTCTTCGTTCCTGTCTCCTGTTTTCCTGTTTATCATACGTATAAACAAAAGGGTTACAGATATAATAATTTTAAAAAAGGAAACTAGATCAAATAGAAAAATAGTATCACATAATTGCAACTTACATCATTGAAATGTCGATTATTGTTTGCATTTCCTGTCAAGGAAATGCCTGATTTAATTATCACACGATTATTACTAGGCCTGTGGCCCATTTGTACAGTTAGGCCGAGATACAAGACAGTTGTCTTTCATCCGTAGTATGCTTCTGATTATTGTCACGATGGGTTCCATTGTTGTAGCTGTTGCGTTATTGTTTTTATATTGCTCTATAATATTACTACTTCTGTCAGCTGTTGCACCGCAGTAGAATGTGGCTCAATTCAGTGCACCAATCGAAAGGCGTTTTAGGTTATGCATTTCGCTGCACCTGCGATAACATCTGCAAATCTGTGCAGGCCTACGCGACCAAATATACGTTGATTTCAAAATAGGAGGTAGGCCTATCATTTTTGACGGAGTTACAACAGTACTTCCGGGTCAAGAGGCAGACCTTATCTCTTATTATTCAACGATCAGCGTTGAATAGGTAGGCCTCATTATAATTCTGTCCACTGTTCGTTTGTTTTTTTTTCATTTGTACTTTTTTGTAAGTCAGGTTTGTGCTAATGTGCATTGCTGAACATATTTTCACAGAGAGAGAGAGAGAGAGAGAGAGAGAGAGAGAGAGAGAGAGAGAGAGAGAGAGAGAGAGAGAGAGAGAGAGAGAGAGAGAGAACACTATATTCCTCACGCTTGTTTTTACCAGGCACTTGGACGTGGAAACAAAAAATCTGTTTTCTTGAAAATTACAAATCTTTGGAGGCTTTACGCATTTCGTTTCCAAGAGTTGAGACAGACGTTCTAGCAATAGCAGCGATGTTCATGTGAATTATTATTTGCGTTTACACTTGATCAAAGACGTTGTCTCCTTACTGTTGGTGGAAAGACATTCAACTATTGTCTTGATCTGGAACAAAATGAAAATAGACGATTAAGAAAATCAGATTATAATAGGCCTACATACTATAACTGAATACCAGTAGGCTATAGGCTACTAGTAAAACTTAACAATTATATAGTAGTGTAATAGTAATATCCTAATAATAATAATTGTAATACTTGATCTATAATAATATATATAACAATAATTATAATAATACATGTTTTCAATAAAAATGTAATAATAAACCTTCTGTGTAATTGTGCGTGTCCTCCTGCCACTGTGGGCCCACTCTGCAGCTTCTTAAATGTATAATAATGATCAGGAGCGATCAGAGGCCACGGCGGAGATATGATATCAGATATGACATGTCGCCCTGCTGCTAATGCTGCTAATTGAACGGCTAATGAGCTTCTGTCAGCTGTCATAATAGATAGGATCATATTATAATTATATATACTACTATTACTAATTCACAACATGATAGTAACACCAACAATAATACCACTACTGTAGTAATACTACTGTAGTAATACTACTGTATAATAACTACTGTAATAACTACCTGTAGTAATACTACTGTAATACTACTACTGTAGTAATAATACTGTAGTAATACCACTGTAATAATACTACTGTATACTACTACTGTAGTAATACTACTGTAATACTACTACTGTAGTAATAATCACTGTAGTAAATACCACTGTAATAATACTACTGTAATACTACTACTGTAGTAACTTACTACTGTAATACTACTACTGTAGTAATAATACTGTAGTAATACTACTGTAATAATACTACTGTATATCTACTACTGTAGTAAATCTACTGTATAATACTAACTGTAATACCACTACTTAGTAATACTACTGTAGTAATACTAACCCTGATATACACCAACAATAATACCACTACTGTAGTATACTACTGTAGTAATACTCAGAATCATTCTCAAATAGGTCTTACATGTTACTTGGCCAGATAGTTGTATTTATGGCATGTTATTTTTATCACTATAAGTTACAACAAAACATCACTAGGAGTTTATATATGGAGTGTGTGACTCTCTTTATTTGTTTTATAGCTTATAGTTTATTCGCTGTTCGTCAGCACCACACAAAATATATTTTTTTCTGGGTTGTGTACCAGCTCGTGTTTTTTTATTCTACTATAAGCGACATCATCCCTCCTTAATTTCCCATCAGAAAGCGTGTTAAAATAACAAGTTGTCAGCCTGCGTACACAATGAAGTATGTGTTTGTGTGTCAAAGACGATAAGGTGGTGATGTAGGAAGGAGTTCTATACTCTCTTTTCATTCCGTCACTTCATGACCAATTCCTTTCCCTTTTTACGCAGCAAAGAACAATGGAATAAAACAAATACTTTTTTTTTTTTTTTTTACCAATGGGAATATTTAACTTGCTTTATTTCTAAAATACAATTTAACATACTTTAAACATTAGAGTTGTTTTTTTTTAAACAACTTTTTAATTCAAGGACAAACAAAAATAATAATAAAAAATACATGATTTACATGGGCTCCAAAAGTCTTGATATTTACAGGTAGAAGAGACAGGAAGAGCGGTCTGTCTCTGTCTGGGCTCGTTGACTTTCACTGGACACGCAGTACTGTTCATCACTCCATTGTAATATTGCTTGTCCACAGTTCAGTTTGTTATATTCTTTCAATGGAAAAAGTAAAAAACGTTTCGTCGATGTTTTTGTCGTCTCCTCTGTTAATAACGTCCGTTTTGTTTTGTCTGTTTGTTTGGCTGTTCATCAGCCTTCTCAGATCGCCTAGTAGTCCGGATGCGGAGTGTGCGTCAAACTGTGCCGTCGCAAGTCACAGTTGCGCCGAAACACCTTTCCGCAGCGGTCACAGCTGTAGGGCTTGATGTCTGTATGGGTGAGAAGGTGAGTTTTCAGGTTACTTCTTTGATTAAAGGTTCTTCCGCATGTGGGGCATTTGTGAGGAGATTCCTGTTTAGATTTAAAGCAAGCAAAGGATTATTCCCTTTAAGTTTATTTAGCTAAATATATGTATTGTATTATAATATGAATCTTCAAATCAGTTATTGACATTGTGCTGAAAGTAAGCTGTGGCTCTAACAAAATGAACGACTGTAGGTCTATATTTCTTTAACCTGCTTATCAAGAGACTTCAGTTATTACCATACATGCCAATATAGTCGAGACACAATCACTATCCATACAGGCAATCCAAATAAATATATATTTTTTAGGTTTCAGAAAATATGCACATTTTGATCAGTGACGTCTGCAGTAAGACATGACGCGTGTAATAACATGAGTCACAGATATGTGAGCTCGTGCCTCATATAGTTTGCTGAATCACATACATGTTGTATTGGTATCAACGGTGTTAATAAATCTGTTTGTTTTTTATGATGGCAGATGATATAGGTTTGGATGGAAGACTCACCTGCATATGTAATGTTTTATGGAACGGCTAAAGTTCGAGACTGACAAAATCCTTTCCCACATTCTTGACATTTGAAAGGCTTTTCCTTGGAGTGGATGTATCTGGAAATGGGAAGACAAGAGGAGACGCGGTTAGAACGGAACACCTTTCATATAACGCCATTTCTTCTTTGTGGCTTTTTCCAAAGCGGTTGAGTCATGCTGAGAAGAAGCCTGCCATTTGTGCAACTTGATCTGTGTTCTTGTGCGTAAAAGGGCTTTAGCGCCCTCTCGGAATACGGACTAGTCCTACTCTGCACAGTGCACGCAACATAGCTATTACAAAAAAATACCTACATATGAAGAAAAAAAAGTCTTCAGTGCTTTTACAATGTTAGAATTGTGAACAAAGTCAAATGAATATGAATAAAACGCGATCAAAACGTGACATGACGCTATTCCGTACACACCGCTATCAAAGCGTCGTTTTTTTTTTCCTTTTTCAAATAAAACAACAGCAATATCATCCCAGACATTCAGAGCTTCTTACCTGTGGTCTCTCAGGTGGTCTTGTCTTCGGAAGGCCTTGTGGCAGATATCACAGGTATAAGGCCGCTCGTCTGTGTGAGTCCTCTCGTGGATCAGAAGATTGTATGACTTGGTGAAATGCCTGCCGCAGAACTTGCAAATAAATTCCTTTTTCGTCTTTGACGGAAGCCTTCCCCGGGTGGGTTTCCTATCAGGCGACAGTTTGTTGAACTCAGAGATCGCGCTCCCGAGCCCCGCTGTCAACTTTGAAAGATCCCCAGCCTTCGGCGGGTCCTCTTGAGTGGCAGCTATGGCCAGGTTGGCAAAGTCAAAGCGCGGTGGTCGGTCCTTGTGCAGCCCGGGGATAAAGTGAGTAATGCCTTGTTTGGGGTGGAAGAGGTGTGCGGTGAACGGTAGCCCCGTGAAGGTAAACCGGGGATCCATTAAGCCCTGAGCGGCAGCCATCTCAGTGATAGTCGACCTCAGTCCCTGCATGTGCGGATAGCCTAGTGTCCAGTGGTTCATGTGCATGGTCTGCACCGCGCTAAGGCCGTACAYTCCCTGGAGCTGGTCGACGGCGGCCGGGAAGGCGTTGACCGCCTGCAGGAAGGAATAGTTGGTGAGCTGGAGAGACGGGTGGAGAGGGATCGGAGCGGGCAGGGCTTTGCTCCCCATCTCGGCGGCTAAAGACTTCACGGTTTCGGGCCTCGGCACAACTCTACCACGGTGTGTCCTGTTGGAGACATGAACAATAGAAAACGAATATGAGTCACCATCAACCCACAATATGGCACAATATAGATCTAGAAAATACTGCAATTAGACAGTCAAAAATAAGCATAGAGTTAATGACAACAAACTATTTCTGTGCATTTTGCACAATGCTGCAAACAGTTTTCCATTGGAGCTTTTCCAACCGTTTGACTTTAGCCGACATTTAATTAATTTACAACCGTCTTGAGAACGCCTTAATAAGGGCTGATATTGGATTATCTCACATTCAGTGTTTTAATACTTTACGTCCATTGTGGAGATCAAGGACAGTGACTAATTTGCTTCAAGTATTAAGATACCGTTGCATACCGTCTAAAGGCGAACAGATTCCTATTTGGTTATAAAGCATTTTGGTA
>NW_019946492.1:0-30336 GCF_002910315.2 Salvelinus sp. IW2-2015
CTAAGTTAGGGCCGAAAGGAAGGGTTGGCACGCGTACGTGACATTCTTGCGAGGCCAAATGTTTTTAAAGTAGATAATTGAGGATATCAGTTAGGCATGAATTGGAATGAAATCGCAAATTAATGAAAATTTTATTTTCTGAGAAACACCTTAAACACAACCAAATATTCTCGGATAAAATCAGGTTTGGTGTTCACGAGGCGTACCTTTAATAGTTAGGGTATGTTAGGAGAATATGCCCTACCGCTAATGGAAAATGATGTATCGAATTAGGCAATTAGCCCCTTCATTTTCTCAGAAACAAGATCACAAATGAGAACGTTCCGAAATTGGTTTTGAGTTACAAAATTATTTGGGCAGCCCGAATTAGAAGCTAGAGAAGATTGAAACTTGTTTTGCCTTAATTGTTCCGGCCGTCTCTTGAGTCCTGTAAATTCATAACGGGGTTGATTAAACTTGTCTGCTACTCCGAACGCCACAAATGCTGATTATCCAGATACTCAACTAGGTCTATAACGAAGGCCAGTTTTTATTGCTTCTTTAATCAGGACAACAGTTTTTCAGCTGTGCTATACATAACTTTGCTGGGTGCTCGGCAACAGGAGAGATCTATATCTTTTAAAATTGATTCAAATTATTGTCCTTAAAGTAGATTTCAAGGGCATGGTAGCTAGGTCACGCACTACCAGTGTAATGGTCCTTTTATTTTATTATGGTATTTACGTTCGCCTTGTTGTTTTTCAATGTTGGTTTTGCCTAAATATCATGATCGCAATTAACGTGCCTCGCTCACGCTATCAGGGTCCTGTAGCACATACGGATAACTCGTTCAAATCACTCTCTTGATTTACCATATTGAGCAAGGAAACTACTATAGTAGAATACTTTTGTTTGGAAATATATGTGAAGTGTGTAAGGAGAATATAACACAATAGATAGAGATAAAAAGGCAGATAATTATCATTAAAGAAAATGTGTTACACATTAACGCGTTCACTTTGTCTTTTGTATTTATAGTTTTCAGTTGTTAACACGATCCTCTTTGGAAATCGTCGGAGTTAGTAGATTACATTAGGCCATCATTACTGTGTTTTATTTCCACTTTGGCCAATACTAGATGTTGCAGCGAGTGTAAATGTGCTTAAGAGTATTTAGGGCCTGTCCAATGAAGTCCATCTGTATTTGTCTTGTTCAAAATAGGTCTGATTTAAGACTGCCCAAAATGTGCAATTTGTTTATTAATAACTTTTCCATGTTTCAAAATTGTGCCACTCATCACTCCAACAATAGCATGGTATTATTCAGCTGTCATTAGCTACTGGTAAATATGGACAGTGCAGTTAGATTAACAAAGATTTAAAGCTTTCTGGCCCAATTATTCAGATATGTCAATATCCTGGGGAACTGTTTCTTGTTACTTAAAAACATCATGCTAATCGCATTAGCCTACGTTAGCTCAACCGTCCGTGTTTAGAAAGGGACACCGATCCCTGAAGAAGCTTTTAACTGCACAAATATGTGCTTTTCTTTCAAAACAAAGGGCATTTCCAAGTGACCCCAAACTTGCAACGGTAAGTTGGTTAACATTACCAATTGGAAGTCTATGGGTTTTCTCACTAGTATAGTCATTAACTTCAAACGGTAGGAACTGATTGGTTTGGCTTAGGGTAATTCGTCACATAACCTAACAATCTGTCGAGAGAAATTGTGAAGGGCTCATAAATGGCCACTCGTCGTTGGTTGGCTGAGAGGATACCATCTCACCTTCAGACCAAAACACCTGCCATCCTCTATTACAAACAACGGGAGGACGGACAAGATTTCGGCTGATTTAGAGAAAATAAGAAAGAAGATTAAATTCAGAGATCCCTTGTTCCCACCAACGGTCAGAGTTGTCGCGCCATTAAGATAATAAGTCGACTAAAACCAAGAGTCCTTACCGTATTGAGTTTATATACTAGTAGACGCACATAGACTTCCAATGTTGTATGTACCATCAAATATGGCACATATTAGGCATCTAGACTAATACTGTCCTAATCTCTAGTTAACGTTCAAACTCATTGAGAAGGGAAACTCGGTTTGTAAAGTGAAGTTGAACAATGTGCTGCTTTGTGACAATGTTAGAATTATGTAAATATTGTGTGTTTGGGATGGACCAAGGTTGTCACTTCCTCAAAATGCGTACTCGGCATTGGTTGAACAACCATGCCACTAGAAATATGATCGACTATATAGATTATAAAATTTTTTGTGGTAAAACTATAGTCCATTTGTAATTGTCGAAAGTCACAACCAGTTATGGTTAACAGAGGGACTGTTTTTGGGTGGCGTGGCTAAAAAGCAAGCCGGGGATATCTTGCCCGGAATGCACCTCAGTGACTGCTAACATCTTCTAACCCAACAACAACGAAAGCTTAAAACCTGGACGTGTGGTACATTAGGCACCAAACGGAGAATAATAAGAAAACTGAAAATAAGGGCAAACAAGTCTTAACCTGGACTTATTTTATTTATATTTAAGTTTTGAATTCCATAATAAAGATAATTTTTAAAAATTGGCCTTCTCTTAGGTGTCGAATTCAGCTTAGATCTGGTGTCCTGAACACAGCCAAGTGCAGCAGGATCTACGTAAGACACTTCCCAACCACAAAACAGTTTGGATTCACTAACAACCTGAGACACAGGGCTATGCCTATTGCGTACACGCAGCACAGCCCTCCTTAACCTGAGGCCCTGGACAACATTTAACATGAGGAGGAATTGTAAGACAATTTCAGCATTCGCTCAGACAACTTTAATGCTATCACAGGTATCCCAATTAATTGCAACCGCTGACAAGAGATTACCTTGGTTCCCCTTTGTGCACTGAGCCAGCTGTAAAAGCCTTACCAAAAGTGCGAATGCCCCGTACACATCCTTTGGTGGGAATACAAGACCACCCACCCAAAAACTGGTCCAACTTAAGTGACAATATTAATATGTCAGGGTAAGTTAAGTGAGATGGGCTACCACTTATCTACGTAAAATGGAACTAGCAAAACATATTCCATAACAAGAACATTGAAAGCATGATTAATGTTCTCCTGCCACAACTGTAAAAAGTTTACACAACCTAAGTGGACCCAGGCATTATGACAAGCGTTTTTCAAATAGATTTAGTTCCTCTAAACCTCATATTAAAAGGAAGCCGCTCCGTGCTGTCCCTGGCATGGTAGATTAACGTGACTAAGCAATTCCGCCAGCTGATGCTTCACTGATGATCAGTTTAAAACTAAAACTGTATGTTTAGTCAAAACATAGGGATTACTAATTTACCGACGTTCAAACATAAGAAGCATGGCGGCATATTCGCCAAAAATGCAAGGCACAAACACAGCAACACTGAACACAACTCATTACTTGAGAATTCGGACGAATTTCTTGAGGTGTCCCATCATGAAAACTCTTGCATCATAGTGCAGTAAGCAGGCGAATTAAATCATATTTGCATCCTATTTAGACCAAGCTTCATTGATTTGAATAGCGTAGCTATTTCTCTGTAGCAATAGTAAATGAGATATGAGGCTGGAGTTTCATAAAATCAAATGACATTTTTATTTGTCAACATACCCTCTTACAGCATTCACGGTAAGGCTCTTTCTATCTTACCAGCTAGAATAAATAAAATCTGTTAGATATGTGAAATGTAGATATTTCATGACGGGGCTTTGCTATAACGTTCCAATTGGATGCAACACTCTTTCATTGCACACTTCAGACAAGTAACAGGGCAGGCCACAACGCTCAAGTAATACTGATAAGTTGGCAGAAAGCTTAAAAAATGGATTCGTGTGGGGGTATCCTTGGCAAGTTCTTCCCTCCTCCATTTGGACTCCTCGCTTCAACCATAAAATACTCACATTTTCAATACAGAAACATTTTAGCAGTCTGCTTCCGCAACTATAAACATGAACCAGTTCTATGACAGAACTTTAGAGCGAAAGTCACATCAAGGACACAGTGGATAGACATATGTAAGCTCAGTAGCAAACAATCTCCTGGATAGATGTAGCAGCGTCCACCGGTGGTCCAATTTTACAGTAAGCTATTACAGTGAAATAAATCACTGAGGGCACGTTCATTCCAAACGGGGGAGCCAAAAGCTATACTGGGGAGGGGTGACGATTAAGCTCGCCACATAATTGCACGTTTGAAGAGAATGGATGGTGGCATAATTTGTTTATTAATAATACAAATTAGGTGAGGGTGAGAGTAAATTATACACACATTTGGGCAGATCTTGCTAAACAACATCTTTGAACAGAAATACATGGTTAATTGGTTTCACAGGATCAAAGCCTAAAGGATTGGGTGCTTCACTTCTAAGATCCCTTGTTTTTTTGAAAGAAAAGCACATTTTTTTTTTGTCCATTAAATAACATCCAATTATTGGATCAGGTGGCCACAAAGTACATAAGTGGTAAGACTGGTTAAATGATAAGACACTGTGTCTGGTAAGTGAAACTATGTAGCTGTCAAGGAAGGCAGATTTTTTTTATGGAACATATGCACATACGGCGGTTGGACAGAGGGCCCTGCCACAATTCATCCAGTAGTGGCCCAAAAAATAGAAACATAACACATTAATCATGGCCCATCTTTCTTTCTGTGTTGTTGTCACACTTCAATTATTGAAGGTCAACGGGGTAGCTATGATAGGAAAAAATTATCAAAGGAACGACGGTTGTTTGATAATTTTTCTTTGTATCTCATCTTTTACCGGTTAGGACTATTTGTGTTTTATACTTCCTCCCAAATTTAAAGGTCGCCTTTCACAACTTTTCACAGGAATTTCAAAGTGTTTCCTTTCAAATGGTATCAAGAAATATGCATATCCTTGCTTCAGTTAGACGGCTGAGCTAACAGGCAGTTACGCACTTTTGGCATATTGATTATTTTTAGGGCACGGATAAAGTTGAAAAAAGGGGCGAATCCCTCTAGAGGAATCCTTAGCTAATCCCGAATTGGTTTGATCACTGTTAAAAGGGCTAAAATATTGAATTCATTAGAAAATCTTCTATGCAATTTGTTAGCACAGCTGAAAACTGTTTGTCTGATTAAAGAAGCATAATAAACTGGGGCCTTCTTTGACTAGTTGAGTATCTGGATTAATCAGTCATATATGTGGGTTACGATTACAGGCTCAAGAAGGGCCAGAAACAAAGCACTGATTCTGTCTGAACTCATCAGTCCTGTATCTTGGTTTCTGAGAAATGATTCAGGAGGCTATTCCATGCGAGGAATTTCTAGAAGGATAACTTTAGAATCTTCTACGTACGAACGCTGTGATGACTTATTTGTTTGTTTATGTGTCAAGGGAAAATAGAAATTTCATTCATTTCATTCATTCCAATCATGCTTACATTACAGTAGTTAGCAATTGGCTCGCGAAACTACCTATCTCAACTGTCCTTCGTACTGGACACAAAGACATTAAACAATGGATATCGCACCGACGTTTCATCTGACTCTGGGAAAATCCCGGAATTATCACTTTAAAAACTATAGATTAATAGAGACGAGAGACTAACTTACCCACCACCAAAACAATTTCACCACAAAATGCATCACTATAATTAACTTCTATAAAAACACATTTAGAGAGTAATTTAACTGTGCATTCTACTAGCGTTTCTACCATTGAAACTGACAGAAAAGGTCTTAACGGTTTGCTCGTACAACCACATTTTTAACAGGATGTTTTATACTGGTGGCTTCTACTACGGCGTTTAACTGTTGAACATTGACAGACAGTTCTTTCACAGCTGTAAATACCTTATCTGTCGCTCTCACCAGCTCACATCGATCAATTCCTCCATTCTACTCCCTCATATCTATTTTTTTTTGTGTCAGCCTTTTGCTGTGTCAACTTTCTCACTCTCTCTCTCTCCTCGAAATCGAAGATTAGTCTCTCCCCGTCCCTCCGTGGCCCTACCTCTCTCCTTCTCTCTCTCTCTTCTCTTCCTTCTTCCTATGGCTCTGAGTCAATCGGTTACTTTCAGTCCCTAGCTCTCGGTACTCAACTCACAGCTATTTTCCATACTCTTCGGGCGACAGGGTCTTCCAGCTCATAATTCACACACTACAGAGGTCTGAAGTTTGTTTCTAGACGGCCTGTAGCACGGAGACCACAGTCACCATGATCAACAAGCTGATAAGGTCAGCTTTTTTAACACTATCTGGACAGTTCCGTATGCTAGTGATATTCAAACACATTACATTTCAACATGTGCATGTTGGATTCACTGTACTGCTTTACCACTACACTTTTATATAGAAATAAAACCCAGGGTAGTACATTGAATTGTGGCAAGCATAATTTAGAAGAAAATATATGTTGCTTAATATGTATCTTGGGGCTACATCTTTCCGTTTCTTATCACAAATATATGGCAGCTTAATGACATTTAATTTACTTTTACCAATACGATAACTTGTGCGCACCAGTCAGATTAGTTAACACTAATGATCGTAACACAATGAAACAGTTTAGGTAATTGAGTATTTTCATAAATGGAGGCCACAGGTTTTCAAATCTAAGGTTGTTAACCCTTTAAAAGTCAATGATCAATAGTGATATGATTAATCATTTTGCTCACAATGTAATTTTCCTTTCATTTAAATTGAGAAACACCAATGACACGTTTTATTTTAGACACCCCAAGCAATGGGATCCTCAAATTTATGACATACAAAAATGGTGTGATTAGCTAATAATTATTTAATATAGACCCCTCCCCAACTACCAGTTTGCCACTGGTGGGATTGCTCAAGGTTCTTGTACAGTATATCCTTGTAATTAATCATTTTTCAAAATAGTATCACCATGCATAAAACTTAGGGACACATTATATTTGTAAAAAAAAGTGATCTATATACAATATATTAAAAACCTTTGTTTACTTTCTAGATTCAAAATAGCAGATAGATATGTCTAAATTCTCAATATGTTACAAGTATTTTAAACAGTATTCAAAATTAAGTTTTGCGCAGTATAAATGACTTCCAATACATTTTGTCATTGATACCAGTTCAATATAAACAAAAACATGTATGATGTGTAACTATTTATCATTTTAAGGTGTTTTTCAAGGTTCAAAGGCAAGGACACGAATGCCACTCAAAAACAATAATGACTCAAAAACAACACATTAGCAGATAAACCTTACCAAAATCAAATAATGATCTCAAGAGATTTTAAAAAATAATCTCCAATGTCCCAATCTTTCCTGTATAAAACGGATTGATCATGGTGCATAACGGCAAAGACTATATGCCATTTACAGACGCTTTTATCTAAAGCTTCCAATCGTGCTTACGTACATTTTTGTATGGGTGGCCCCAGGGGAATAGAAGCACGATCCTGGCATTTACAAGCACTATGCTCTAGTCCAGGGGCACTCAAATCTTATTTTATGAGGTCCAGAGCCTGCTGTTTTCTTGTTCTACCTGATAGAAATTGCACACACCTGGTGTCCCAGGTCTAAATCAGACCTGATTAGACGGGAACAATGAAAAAAATGCAGTGGAACTGATTCAAGGCTCAAGAGCTGAGATTGAGTCTATCAACAGAACACACAGGGCCACAATATACTTTTAATACAATTCACTTTATTTTTAAATCTCAATGTATGTCTAAGTATAGGAGTCAGAGGTCTTCAGTTATTAAAGTGAATACACAACCACTACACAACACGCTACACACACACACACATTTACACAAACACTGCACCGGTACTCTGGGTGTCACCTAAGCACCAGCAACCCCAGTATGCACAGTGACTCATGGAGCTATCTGAAAGGAGTGGAAAATTGTCTGCCCTAATACCACAGACAGAGAGAGAGAGAGATGATGGATGGAGAGAGAAATAGAGAGTAAGAATGAGAGTGAGATGGGGGGAGATTATAATTTGTGTTAAAATGTATTCAGGTTAACATGGAGAGGAGGGAACCAGGCTGATTCTCATACAGCGTACACACACTCACATACATTATAGAACGTTTTTTGAAGGTTCTATAAAGAACCATGCACATAAAG
The DNA here is from genome assembly GCF_002910315.2 of Salvelinus sp. IW2-2015. NCBI lineage: Eukaryota > Metazoa > Chordata > Actinopteri > Salmoniformes > Salmonidae > Salvelinus > Salvelinus sp. IW2-2015. The sequence goes on from NW_019946492.1 coordinate 8,081, forward strand.
AACTTTTCTCAATCTCAAAGGTTTTTTGTGGAACAATACAGGTTTTTATTTTATCTGGTATAATAGACTTATTATATTGTTAAATTCCATAGGTTTTTTATGGTGTTCATTAAAAGTTGAATCAGGTGTGCTATCTCTGAAACAGCTGTGGGTCCCTGAGGAGTTGACACAAAGCCATACAGAGTCTTTCACAAGACACCATCACTGGCTATAGTCATATACAACATGTAATAAGGAAACACAACACATTAGATAAACTGGAAGACACTCTTACTCACCCACGGTTGCACCAAAAGAGCTGTGCGCAAACCACACACACAAAAATATTCCAATGAGCTGCCGTCCTCACATTTGAATTATTACTAAGGAAAAAAATTATAATTGGGAACTGCAAAGAACCATTGAAGGGCTCAAAGGGTTCTTTGGGCCAGTATGGTTCTGCATAGAACCATCAGCCTTCCTAAAGAACCCTCATATTGTAGTGTGTACTGACATGTACCAGCAGATGGGTCACCGTGGCGATGGTAAGATGTGTTTTCAACCAGCAAACGTTTATTTTATTTTCAACTCCTCATAACACACCCACACACGCTGATGGAAACATAGAACCACCCCACACACCGCTGATGGAAAATAGACCACACCCACACACACCGCTGATGGAAAATAGACCACACCACACACACCGCTGATGGAAATAGCCACACCCCCACACACCGCTGATGGAAATAGACCACACCCACACACACCGCTGATGGGAAATAGACCACACCCCCACACACCGCTGATGGAAAATAGACCACACACACACACCGCTGATGGAAATAGACCAGCCACACCACCGCTGATGGAAATAGACCACACCCACCACACACCGCTGATAAAAATAGACACACCACCCCGTGATGGAAATAGACCACACCCACCGCTGATGGAAAATGACCACACCAACCACCGCTGATGGAAAATAGACCACAGCAACACACCGCTGTCAGTAACACATTTAGTTGGAAAATAAAATAAAATCAACAGAATAAAACAACTTTATACATCACAAATCTACAATAAACCATCACATAATTTAGAAACATATATATATATTTTGATTATATTTCCATAATGTAACAGTTAAACAAGTTGATCAGTTCATCAATACATTACAAATCAATCAGTTCATCAATATTCAGAACTACAATAAATTCTGTTAGTAACCAGAAGGATGCGCTCACATCATAGAGTCGACACTCAGCAATGACATACACTCCTGGCGTCCCAAATGGCTCACTCTCCCTACATAAGGCTCTGGTTGAACGTAGTGCACTATCTAGGGATACGGTGTCATTAAGACGCGTGATGATCAGACAGGAAAAACAGTGATCCACGGAAGAATTGACGTTCGGAAAACAAGTGTTGCTCAATCGTTGTGGAATTGTTCTGTGTTGCGGAAGGGGTCTGATGTGTGCAGACACGCACACTGGAACACCTACAAACAGTAAACTGGGGCAGGGCCATGTAAGGTGCTGAAAGGACAATTAACACAATTGAGAGAGGGAAAGGGAGAAAGAGGGGGAGGAGAGAGGGAAAGGGAGACAGAGGAGGAGAGGGGGAGTAGAGAGGGAAAGGGATAAAGAGAAGGGAGGAGAAGGGAAAGGGAGAAAAGAGGGGGAGGAGAGGGAAAGGGAAGGAAGAAGAGGGAGGGAAGAGGGGGAAAGGGAAGGAAGAGAGGGAGAAGAGAGAGGGAAAGGGAGGAAGAGAGGGAGGAGAGAGAGAAAGGGAGGAAGAGGGGGAGGACGAGAGGGAACGGGAGGACAGAGGGGCTATGGAGGGAACCACATTTTCACTAATCCCTATAATATGTAAAGAAATATAAACGGCAAAGAGTCAAACCAATCTGAAACTGCTTTCACAGGCTACTGCATGGGTATTTCTTACGGCATTTCAATGGAAATTCTAGAAAAGCTCTTACATATACTAGGATATAACAAGAACCTAACCCACACCACACACGCACACCTCAACACCAAAAAAGCCCACACGCCCCAGCACACACACACACTACTCACACACGCCAACCAACATCATCACAACACACTGCAATCACAGCTTCTTAACCAGAGGCATGAGTTTATCAGAGTAGATTACGCAAGGGCGTTAGCCAGTAGTAACCTCCGATAGAGTGAAAGAATAGCGACCACAACATCAGCTGTGTCATCACATTTGTCCAAACTGCATTTACACATCTACAAGAGGTTCTCAAATTACAGCAAGCCCCGCCTTTACTGACGTTATTGGCTGGGTTGTCCTCCGGGAACCTTGTCTTCTCGTAGCAGGGACGAATGGAGAGGGGACTAGAGGTAGATTCGTGAGTAGATGGAGGGATCTTAGAGTCGGTTTAGGCTGTGGAAGAGCCACAGGTCCCGAGTACAACCACCTTGAGACGACCTCATCCTTCTCTGACTTCACCAGCTATGCAGAGAGATGAGAGTGTGTATGTGCGTACTTACTGAGCATAAAGTCCGTTAACAGTTGATTATTCGATTGGCTGAATTGAACTGGTTGATTTGACGTGTTTGTTAGAGACTATACAGTAGCAGTCTATCACATACAGCTCTTGCAGTATAGGGACATGTGCACTGGACAGAACTTCTATCAACTCCTACAGGATTGTACAGGGCATTGGGCAAGATGCATTTGACAGGCTATTGGAACTTTTTATTTTATATTCACCTTTATTTTGATACCAGTTGTGCCAGTTTGAGGAAAAGTCTCATATACAACTGCGTAGACCGTGGCCAAGTATAGAGCAAAGCAGTGCTGACAAAAAACGAACAACACAAAGTTAGCACATAAACAAACGTACAGTTGAATAACAACAATAGAAATTACCATTACGTACAGTGTGGTTGCAAATGTAAGAAGATTAGGGAGTGTAGGGCAGACTCAAATAGCCCATAATACATCTACGATTTAACATTACACTAGTAGTGATAGATGCTGGCCAGAGATGAATGATCGTGGCAAGTAGAGATACTGGGGTTCAAAATTGATGCAAGAGGTATCAAGTAGACCAATATTGGGGATGAGGTGAGTGTAGGGTGTGCTATTTACAAGATCTTTACCAGTAGCAGGAATGGATATTGGTCGAACCAACATCGTCTCAGACATGGAAAATGAAAGATACAACAACAAAGAAACTAGAGCTCTGAATCAGACGTCATAAGGAAAGAAGAATGAAAAGAACATAGGATACAGCAAAAAGAACAAGAAACAAGACACACCAAAAAGACAAACAAAAAAAAAAAAAAAAAACAAACAAACAACACACAAACAAGCACACAAAGGAAGAACAAAAAAGCCAACATTAAAACAGCAAAAAATAAGTACAAATAAATGAATCAGCAAATAAATAGACATGACTAAGATAAGATAAAAAAAAAAAAATCAAAACATGGGAAGAATAAATACAAAAGAACAAACAAAAGACAAGTTAAACAAGAATTAAAAACAAAAAGAAACAAAACATAAGATTAAAATGTGATAAGTGGATGTGATAAGTAGTAGTAGAGAATGTAGCATGAATGTAGTAGATAAAAACAAAAAAAAGTCGGATGAAATGTGTGTAGTAGAAATGAATGTTGATAAGAAATGTGTGTAAGTGTAAAGTGTGATTGATGAAAATGATGATGTGAATGTGTGTGTAGTGATGTAGTAAGTTGATAAGATGAGAGTAAGTAGATGAAATGGATAAGGTGATGATGATAGAAGTATAAGCATAGTGATACGATAGTAGTTGTGTGACGTAGATGATTGATAGTGAGTGGAATAGAAGTGAAGAAAATCAAAATGATAAAAAGGAAAAACCACTAATAAATAGAGCAAAACATATGAAAACCTAAATAAAAGTGTGAGAGAGAATAGTAAGAGGGAAAGAACTTTAAAGAACTCAGATGAGAGACATAATTAGAAAAATGAAATTTAGTAGAACAACACAAACACACACAAAGTAAAACAAAAAACAATAGGAATCAAATAAACAAAAACTAAAACTCACTAAAGGAAATAAAAAGAATAGATATAGAAGAATACTTATTAATGACAGAAACAATAGTATATGGCTAACAGCAAAATGAAAAGAATAAATCCTGAAACAAAAAGACAACAAATAAATAAAAAATAATATGATTGAGAATAATAATAAATAATTAAATAAAATAGAGACATTAATAAATATTGTACAAAGGAGAATTGAAATCTACAAAATAATTATTCACACGTAAGGAGAAAACTAAACAAAAGATCATGAAATATTTAGGAAAGTGAGAAACATTCAGAAAAAGCACACATATTAATAAATATTATAAAAACAACTGGAAAAGAATAGTACCATGCAAAACAGAAGTGAAATCAAAAATATAAAGTATACCTACAATTGATAAATAATGAAAAAAAACAAAATAAAAAGACACACACACAACACAACAGCAACACACAAAAACACACAAACAACAACACCACACCAAACACAACAACACACAAACAAACACCACACAACAACCCACAACACACACAAACACAACAAACACAACAACACACACCACACACAACACAAACAAAAACACAACAACAACCACAACACACAAAACATTACAAATAGACACAACTACACGATGAAGGGAAACAGTAAGTTGCAAGGCGAGACAGACCAAGCAGGATACAAAAGAGGAGGAAGACATAGAAAAAGAACAAGACATGCATTTCATACAAAACAGCTACAATGAGTACACGCAGAAACCTTAATCACCTATCCGAAAGGAAAGAAGCAATATGAAAACCTATAAATAATCGAACACATACTGGAGAAGAAAAGGTGGGGATGAGAAGAAAATAAGGGTAGACATCACTGAGACACACTAGAAAGACATAGAACGACCGGAAACGAGAAGGAATGGTATAGGAACGGCCAGTACACGTGTAGCCAGATAAAGAATAAGCCTGACAAGAACAAAGAAAAAGAAACAGAAACAGACAAGACAAGAACAAAGAAAAGAACAGAAAACAGAAACCCAGAACACAGAAACAGAAACAAGACAAGAAACAAGAACAGACAGAAAAAAACAGAAACAGAACAGAAGAAACAAGAAACAGACAAGACACAGAACAAAGAACCAGAAACAAAAGAAACAGACCAGACAAAGAAAAGACAAAGACACAAGACACAAGAACAAGACAAGACAGAAAACAGAACAAAGAACAAAAGACAAGAAAAAAATCAAACAGAAGGAACAAAAAATAAACCATTTGGATAGTAAGCACACTAAACATATTACAAAATATAAAGATATATAAAATTAAGTAACAAAGCTAAGACCAGAATAGCAAGTATGAATAATGTTAAGGAATAAAAAGAAATGAAACCACAATAAATACAACAGATCAATACCATAAGTAAGTCAAAAGGAAATAAAGAAAACAAAACACATAATACAACAAGTGACAAATACATACATAGTAAAAGGAAATAAAAGAAAGAAACACAAAAATATCAACAAAAGTCAATCTAACTGATGTAATAGGTAAAAAACGAACAAAACACACACATATAAACAAGAATGACCATCTCTAGCTAAAAGAAGTAAGACACACATAAAACTCACAAGTACACATACATAACACTGTTGGAAATAAGAACACACAACAAACAAAAATAAAATCAACAGTTCCAATGTAACATAGTGTAAAGGTAAAAAAGACAAAATACATACATCTAACACAACAAAACGGAAAGAAGAGAGAAGACAAGAAGAAGAAGATTAATGTACATTACATAAACAAAAACTAAAGCTGAACTAGCATAGAATAATGTGGATAATAGTCTAATAAAACACAACAGATAAAAGAATGAACTGATTAAGAAATATGAATGGTAAAATTGATCTTACATCCAAAGTAAGAAATGACACGTAAAGTAGAATAATGGATAAGAGGTTGTCCCATATAAAGCCAAACCATAAATAAAAAGTAGAAAAATAACATATGATGAATTAATGATAGAGATACGATAGACATAATCATAACAAAAGTAAAGAATGACTGTAGAATAAAAGTGAGTATAGTAAATATACAAATAAACAACAATAAAAGAAATGAAAATGTAAAGAATAATGATGAAAGTCACAAATAACTTAAACATGATAAAGTACAAAACTGAAATCTAAGCACAATAAGACATAGACAAAAAATACATATAAATAGAATAAAAAATAGAAAGATGAGCTAAACACAATCAAAAAAAATAGTAATAGATCAAACTACATGTTAATCAAATTGTCAATGATCTAAGATCTGTATGTCTGTAAAACTAGACTGAAAACTTGTCTGATTACTTGATCACTGTATAAGTATGATCTAGATCTGATCTGATACATGTAAATCACTAGTCTGTACACTGTACAGTATGAATACTGATAAACACATAGTCATGTCTGATCCATAGTCTGTAATAGTCCTGATCATCGTCACTAGTCACTGTATCGTTGTCTGAGTCTGTCTGTCAATAGTCACACTGATCATAGTCAATGATACCTGTTCAGGCAATTTACGGACACGGAGGCGCAACATTCCTCTCGTCCGCCAGGGTTTCCGTCAGGTGGTCCCATGATGTCACCCCAGCTCTACCCCACCTTCTCGCGCGAGGTCAAAGGTCATAGCTCCCTGAAGGTGAAAGGATCGCGACTCAAGGAGCGTTTTGAGGAAAGCAGCTTCTCAGTCCCCCCTCTGACCCCTGCTGTCTGCCGCCTGCAACCGTCACTGTGAGTGTCAGAGATGTGTGTGTGTGGTGTGTGTGGTGTGTGTGTGGTGTGTGTGGTGTGGTGTGTGTGTGTGTGTGTTGTGTGTGTGTGTGTTGTGTGTGTGTGTGTGTGTTGTGTGTGTGTGGTGTGTGGTGTGTGTGTGTGTCTAGGGTTCAAGTACAGATTGTAGGAGACTATAATTTGAATCACTGTTGCAGGACATTGGTTCCAGGTTTTAAAAAAGGGCTTTCTGAAGTTTCCACCTTGTTCCCAATTTCAGACTTGAGTTTTCCTTACGGAAAATGTATCAACCCGACAAAAAATGTCATAAATTATAATCACATAATTATATGTTTTGCTGCAGGATTATCTTTCATCGCTGTAGCAAACAGTCTCCAAATTAAGACCTACATCTGTACGCTAGAAAGTTTAGGTATTGATGCCTATGGTTTACTGTGTGTTTTCAACAATACAAATAGCCCACTGAGCTAAAGCTCCCCAACTAGTCTCTCTCACACCTATAGTCAGTTTCTCTATTTAGTTTTTTTTCCCTTCCCTTTATTAAAAAAATTGGGAAAAATCCCACCTTCATCCCCCACTCACACACACACACACACACACACACACACCACACACACACACACACACACACAGCACACACACACACACAACACACACACACACACACACACACACACACACACACACAACATCACACACACACACACACACACACACACACACCACAACACACACATTAACTAAGTTTGTTCTGTACTCTGGTAAGCTGGTGCTTGTAAATCCCCATGTGATACACTACATGCAGCTATCATATGACTATGCTGTTAAGGGGCTCTTTGTCTTCCTGACGTGTGTGTGTGTGGTGGTTTGGTCTGTCTGTCTGTCTGTGCTGACATGCTTCAGACCTTTCCAGACGCTGACAGAGCCAGAGGACATCTCCATGTCTGAGTACTGTTGGTTTGACCAATATAACCTTCCTGCTACTGTAATCCTGTAAAAAGCACACCAACACCTTCATCCCAATGTATACTTATCCTCTTGCTCCTTTTAAACGCGCCAGTATCTCTACTTGCACATCATCATCTGCCATCTTATCACTACAGTGGTAATGTTAAATGTAATATTATGGCCTATTAAATTGCCTACCTCCTAATCATTTACATTTGCACACACTTACGTAGAATTTCGTATTGTATTACTTAAACTTCGGGTTGTTACTGTGTATTTGTTTGTTGTTTTCCCTGCTCTGCTTTATCTTGGCCAGCCCGCAGTTTAAATGATAACTTGTTCTCAACTGGCAACCTGGTTAATATAAAGGTAAATATAAGGAATTAAAAGTATTCCTGGCCTAGTAAATGCATCTTCCCAATGCCTGTAAATCCTTGTAATATAGTTCTTCCAGTGCCTGTCCATTAGTGACTGCAGATTATAGACTATGTACTGTATAGTTCAAACGACGTCATCAACCAGTCAATCAGCAATCAATGTAATCAATGTAACGGAATATGCCAGTAAGAATGACATCACACTGTCTCCTCTCTGTACTGGATACGTCAAGAGAGTGAGAGGGTCGTTCAAGTGTTAGTGGCGTGGCTCTTCCACATGCCTAACCACCTGATCCCTGCATCTACTCACGGTTCTACCTCTAGCCCTCTCCATCTTCCATGCTACAAAGACAAGAGTTCCCGAGGCAACCCAGCAATAACGTCAGTAAAGGGGCGGCTTGCTTGTAAGAGACTCCTGTGGATGTTGTGACAGTTGACAATTTGTGACACCACTGGTGTGTCGCTTCTTTCCTCTATGGGTTCTCCGCTACACCTTGCTTTTCTACTGTAACTCATGCGTCGGTGTGTGGTGTTTGGCTGTGTTGTGGATTGTGTGTGTGTGTGTGTGGGGTGGGGTGTGGTGTGGGGTGTGTGGGTGTGTTAGTTTTTGTATTATGATTTAGAAAGTTTTCCATTGAAATGTAGAAAACACGAATGTAAACCCAGTTTCCAGTTGGTACCTTTCCTTTTTATTTCTCCTTTAAACAATGAGGAATTGAAGAATGTGGTTCCCCTCCATCCCGCTCTTCCTCCCGTTCCTCTCTCCTCCCTCCTCTTCTCCCTTTTCTCTCTCCTCTCTCCTCCTCTTCCCTCCTTCCTCTCTGCTCACTCCCTCTCTCCTCCCTCTCCCCCTTTTCCTCCTCTCTTCTCCTTCCTCTCTCTCACCTTTGTCTCCCTTTCCCTCTCCTCCCCTCTCCCCTTCTCCTTCTCGCCTTTCTACCTCCCTCTCTTTATCCGCTTTGCCCTCTCTACTCCCCCTCTTCCCCTTTCCCCTCTTCCCCTCTTCTCCCTTCCCTCTCCCTCTTCCCTTCCCTCTCTTCCCTCTCTCTTTCCCTTCCCCTCCTCTCTCTTTCATCCCTCTCTCCCCCCTTCAATTGGTTAATTGTCCTTTCAGGCACCTCTTACATGGCCCTGCCCGCAGTTAGCTGTTTTGTAATGTTGTCCAGTGTGCGTGTCTGCACACATCAGACCCGCTTCCGCAGCACAGACAATCCACAACAGTTAGAGCAACACTTGTTTTCCGGAACGTCAATTCTTCTCCTGATCACTGTTTCCTGTCTCATCATTCACGCGTCTTAAATGGACCGTATTCCCCTTAGATCGGCAACTACGTTTCAACCAGAGCCTTATGTAGGGACGTAGTGAAGCCATTTGGGACGCAGGCATGTATGTCAATTGCTGAGTGCACTCTATGATTTAGCGATCCTTCTGTGGTACTAACAGAATTTATGTATTCGAATATATAACTTGATTGATTTGTTAATGTATAGAAACCTGATCAACATGGTTTACGTTACATTAATGAAACTATTGAATCAAAATATATTATATTTTCTAAATACGTGATGTTTATTGTAAGATTGTGATGGTATAAAGTTGTTATTTCTTTGATTTTATTTATTTTCCAACTAAATGTTTACTGACACGGTTGTTGCTGTGCTTTTAGGTGTGCTTGTATTTCCATCGCGGGTGGGTGTGTTATTTATCAGCGTGGTTGGGGTATTTTCATCAGCGGGGTTGGGGTGGTTATCTAGCTGGTGTGTGTCTATTTTCCATCACGGTGGGGGTGTGGTGGCTATTTCCATCAGCGGTGTGTGGGGGTTGTCGGTCTATTTCCATCAGCGGTGTGTTGGGTGTGGTCTATTTCCAATCAGCGTGTTGGTGGGGTTGGTTCTATTTTCCATCACGCGGTGTGTGTGGTGTGCTATTTCCATCCAAGGGTGGTGGTGGGGTGGTCTCATTTTCCATCAGCGGTGTGTGTGGGTGTGGTCTATTTTCCATTCAAGCGGTGTTGGGGTGTGTTAGAGGAGTTGAAAATAAAATAAACTGTTGTGTTGAAAACACATCTTACCATCGCCACGGGGACCGCCATCTGCTGGTAATGTCAGTACACACTACAATATGAGGGTTCTTTAGGAAGCTGATGGTTCTCTATGCAGAACCATACTGGCCCAAAAAACCCTTTGAGCCCTTCAACTTCTTTGCATTCCCAATTAAATAATTTTTTTCTCTTAGTAATAATTCAAATGTGAGGACGGCAGCTCATTGGAATATTTTTGTGTGTGTGGTTTGCGCACAGCTCTTTTGGTGCAACCGTGGGTGAGTAAGAGTGTCATTCCAGTTTATCTAATGTGTTGTGTTTCCTTATTACATGTTGTATATGACTATAGCCAGTGATGGTGTCTTGTGAAAGACTCYTGTATGGCTTTGTGTCAACTCCTCAGGGACCCACAGCTGTTTCAGAGATAGCACACCTGATTCAACTTCTTAATGAACACCATAATAAAACCTATGGAATTTAACAATATAATAAGTCTATTATACCAGAATAAATAAAAACCTGTATMGTTCCACAAAGAACCTTTGAGATTGAGAAAAGTTCTTTATGTGCATGGTTCTTTATAGAACCTTCAAAAAACGTTCTATAATGTATGTGAGTGTGTGTACGCTGTATGAGAATCAGCCTGTGTCCCTCCTCTCCATGTTAACCTGAATACATTTTAACACAAATTATAATCTCCCCCCATCTCACTCTCATTCTTACTCTCTATTTCTCTCTCCATCCATCCATCTCTCTCTCTCTCTGTCTGTGGTATTAGGGCAGACATATTTTCCACTCCTTTCAGATAGCTCCATGAGGTCACTGTGCATACTGGGGTTGCTGGTGCTTAGGTGACACCCAGAGTACCGGTGCAGTGTTTGTGTAAATGTGTGTGTGTGTGTGTAGCGTGTGTGTAGTGTGTGTGTATTCACTTTAACAACTGAAGACCTCTGACTCCTATACTTAGACATACATTGAGATTTAAAAATAAAGTGAATTGTATTAAAAGTAATATTGTGGCCCTGTGCGGTTCTGTTGATAGACTCAATCTCACCTCTGGACCTTGAATCCAGTTCCACTGCATTTTTTTCATTGTTCCCGTCTAATCAGGGWCTGATTTAGACCTGGGACACCAGGTGTGTGCAATTTCTTATCAGGTAGAACAYAAAAKCAGCAGGCTSRYGACCTCYTAAAATAAGATTTGAGTGCCCCTGGACTAGAGCATAGTGCTTGTAATGCCAGGATCGTGGCTTCTATTCCCCTGGGGCCACCCATACAAAAATGTACGTAAGCACGATTGGAAGCTTTAGATAAAAGCGTCTGTAAATGGCATATAGTCTTTGCCGTTATGCACCATGATCAATCCGTTTTATACAGGAAAGATTGGGACATTGGAGATTATTTTTTGAAAATCTCTTGAAGTCATTATTTGATTTTGGTAAGGTTTATCTGCTAATGTGTTGTTTTTGAGTCATTATTGMTTTTGAGMGGCATTCGTGTKCCTTGCCTTTGCAACCWTGAAAAACARCTTAAAATMATAAATAGTTACACATCATACATGTTTTTGTTTATATTGAACTGTTTATCAATGACAAAATGTATTGGAAGTCATTTATACTGCAAAACWTAATTTGAATGCATTGTTTAAAATACTTGTAACATATTTTGGAGATTTAGACATATCTATCTGCTATTTTGAATYCTAGAAAGTAAACAAAGGTWTTTAATATATTGTATATAGATCACTTTTTTTTTACAAATATAATGTGTCCCTAAGTTTTATGWCAWTGGTGATACTATTTTGAAAAATGATTAATTACAAAGATATACTGTACAAGAACCTTGAGCAATCKCACCAGTGGCAAACTGTAGTTGGGGGAGGGGTCTATATTAAATAATATTATTAGCTAATCACACCATTTTTTGTATGTCATAAATTTGAGGATCCCATTGCTTGGTGTGTCTAAATAAAACGTGTCATTGGTGTTTCTCAATTTAAATGAAAGGAAATTACATTGTGAGCAAAATGATTAATCATATCACTTTATGATCATTGACTTTTAAAGGGTTAACAACCTTAGATTTGAAAACCTGTGGCCTCCATTTATGAAAATACTCAATTACCCTAAACTGTTTCATTGGTGTTACGATCATTAGTGTTTACTAATCTGACTGGTGGCACAATGTTATTCATATTGGTAAAAATAATAAATGTCATTAAGCTGCCATATTATTTGATTAAGAACGGGAAGATGTACCCAAATACATAAAAACATATATTTTTTAAAATGCTGCCACAATTCAAGGACTACCCTTGGTTTATTTTCTATATAAAAGTGTTTAAAGCATGTACAGTAATCCAACATGCACATGTTGAAATGTAATGGTTGAATATCCTAGCATACGGAACTGTCAGAAGTTGTTAAAAAAAGCTTGACCTTTATCAGCTTGTTGATCATGGTGACTGTGTCTCCTGCTACAGGCCTTCTAGGAAATCAAACTTCAGACTTCTGTAGTGTGTTGCTTCCCCTTAGAGAGCTGGGACAGACAACAGAGAGAGAGAGAGAAGAGAGAGAGAAGAGAGAGAGAAGAGAGAGAAGAGAGAGAGAGAGGAGAGAGAGAGAGAGAGAGAGAGAGAGAAGAGAGAGAGAGAGAGAGAGAGAGAAAGTGACACAGCAAAACTGACCACAAAAAATAGAATGAGGGAGAGAATGAGGGATTGATAGGCGAGAGCGACAGATAGAGGTACACTGGAAGACGTGTCTGTCATTTCAACAGTTAAACGCTTGTAGAATGCACAGTAAAACATCTGTAAATGTGTTGTACAGCACACCGTAAGACTTTTCTGTCATTTCAATGGTAGAAACGCTGTAGAATGCACAGTAAAATACCTTAAATGTGTTTTATAGAATTAATTATGMTGCATTGTGGGAAAATGTTTTGGTGGTGGAAGTTAGTCTCTGGCTCATTAACATATTTMAAAGTGATATTCCGGGATTTTCCCCAGAGTCAGATGAACTCGTGGATATCATMTTTATGTCTTTGTGTCCAGTARGAAGGAAGTTGGAGGTAGTTTCGCGAGCCAATGCTAACTACRGTTAGAGCATGATTGGAATGAATGAAATGAATGAATTTTTTTTTTCTTGACACATAAACAAACAAATAAGTACACAGCGTTGTACGAGATCTAAAGTTTCTTGGAAATTCCTCYCATGGAATAGCCTTCATTTCTCAGAACAAGAACAGACTGATGAGTTTCAGAAGAAAGTGCTTTGTTTCTGGCCCTTTTGAGCCTGTAATCGAACCCACAAATGCTGATTATCCAGATACTCAACTAGTCTAAASAAGGCCAGTTTTATTGCTTCTTTAATCAGGACAACAGTTTTCAGCTGTGCTAACATAATTGCAAAAGGYTTTTCTAATGATCAATTAGCCTTTTAAATGATCAACTTGGATTAGCTAAGGATTCCTCTTAAGGATTCGCCCCTTTTTTCAATTTTTGCCTAAAATAACATATCCAAATCTAACTGCCTGTAGCTCAGGTCCTGAAGCAAGGATATGCATATTCTTGATACCATTTGAAAGGAAACACTTTGAAATMTGTGGAAATGTGAAAGGAATGTAGGAGAATATAACACAATAGATCTGGTAAAAGATAATACAAAGAAAATACCAACCGTTCTTTTGTATTTTTTTTTGTACCATCATCTTTGAAATGCAAGAGAAAGGCCATAATGTGTTATTTCATTTTGGCCACTAGATGGCAGCAGTGTATGTGCAAAGGTTTAGGCTGATCCAATGAACCATTGTATTTCTGTTCAAAATGTTGTTTCAAGACTGCCCAAATGTGCCTAATTTGTTTATTAATAACTTTTCATGTTCAAAATTGTGCACTCTCCTCAAACAATAGCATGGTATTATTTCACTGTAATAGCTACTGTAAATTGGACAGTGCAGTTAGATTAACACGAATTTAAGCTTTCTGCCAATATCAGATATGTCAATATCCTGGGAAATGTTCTTGTTACTTAAAACCTCATGCTAATCGCATTAGCCTACGTTAGCTCAACCGTCCTGTGGAAGGGACACCGATCCTGAAGAAGTTTTAATGAACAAAAAATTTGCTTTTCTTTAAAAAACAAGGACATTTCCAAGTGACCCCAAACTTTTGAACGGTAGTGTACATACACATTGGAAGTCTATGGGTTTCTACTAGTATAAACTTCAAACGGTAGGACTCTGGTTTCGCTTRATTACGCACAACCCTGCGTGGTGGAGGTTCTCTGGGGTTGTGTCCCTCTCTCTACTCTCTCACCATCCTTTTCTTTGGATGGACCAGAAGGCAGCAACAGTAACAGTGGCTTGAACATGGCTGGCTCTGTTTCTCTGATCCAGAGGACAAGGCCGGAATCGCCGGGAGAACTTGGAAAGGTAACAATGGCTTGACCGCGGCCTGACCTGACTCTCCAGTCCACGAATCKAGATCCCGGTTTCCAGCACCAGTCCCAGCACCACACCAACAGACAAGGTGTGGAGGAGGGACTAAACACCAGACRTTCACCCTGAGCAAGCAGACCACAGGGAWGTACCACCATTGACCTTTGGTTCTAGGGCTTCCTTATGTGACTGCTTGCTCCTCAGGTTATCCTTCCTCCCCTCTACAGATCCTGACKCAGTTCCTGTTTCTCCCAGCCTCACAGTCCCCACACCAGACCCAGCACCAACCCCTGGTTTTTCCCGCCCTGGTACTGTACAATTTCCAACCCGGTCCTCACAACCAGGTTTTCCCAGTCCCAGCCTGAACACCAGCACCAACCCTGGACACAGCACRAACCAACCACAACTGCCATCTCCATCCAGCAACTGCCAGGCCAGACCCCATCCCTTCCCCTCCCGCAAAACAAACACACAAAGACACTATCAACCACTCCACCAGACCAACCATGACTGACTAACTCATTGATTGTTACGTGTTTTTTTGTTTGAATTTATTTTTGTATTATTGTCATTATTATTAAGTTCAATTGAATAGATTACTTATTATTCAGAATTTTTATTAAAGTTGATTTGAAATTTTAAGTAACATGTCTCAAATAAAAATCTTAAGTTCAATGTGTTTCTATTACATTTTTATCTCTACCGATAGTTTTGTCAATAAAAACTGTTACGTTACATAGCAAATGTGCCAACTCTTGTCTTGGCACGTGCGCTCTGTCCAACAGCTCAGAGATACAGAGCGCTTAGGCTGTGTGGGTAGGCTAGTCTTCATGATGAGATTATTGTGGATAAGAGCAAGAATATTTCTATTTTTCAAACGGCAATTTCGATCATGATGTCACCACAATAATTGGAAAGCAGCATCAAGCCACACCGTGCACTTTCACCACCCTGTGAAGTTCATCATAATTGATTAATCTGTAGCCTAATAAACTACATGGTTTCCCGAGTTGTAGTGGGAGGACCACACACCATATCATCGTGTGACAAAAATTTTGATATGTGGTTAGTTTGGAAGCCTTTGTTTAGGCATCTAGAAGTGCGAGTGAAATAAAACACATTCATATGCTGTAATTATACAAATGCCTAATAGACAACCAGCTAGCTCCAATCCCTTGTAATTACAGTAAAATATTGTAAAAAAAAAATCTTACAGTTTATTACTCACTTTACAGAATTGTACTGTTTCATTGCTTTTCTTTATAATAATTTACAGGAAGCTGGCATCAAGTACTGTGATATCTCGGTAATGTATTGACACTATCCAGAGATAGAGACATAGAGTATCATAAGTTATCTTGTTGTAATTACAATTATTTTGAAGACCAGTGTATTGACTACGACAACTTTTTACTTGCTATGACTATGATACATTTTCTTTATCAGCCTTGGGTTGAATGCACCAACTGTAAGTTGCTAAGGACAAGAGCACCCACTAAATGACCAAAAAGTTCATGTAATGTACAAATGAAAAGAACACTGGGTAATATGTCATTGTAATATACTGTAATTGTAATTGGTACTCTAAATTAGATCCACAGTGACTGACTTGGTACTGTAAATTAATTACAGTAACATGTTGGTACTGTAAAAATTGATTACAGTAGTTGTACTGTAAAATAAGTTACAGTAACTCACTGGCCAATTGCCTGTACTGACATTTTACAGGAAATGTTTAACAGTGTAGAGATAGGGGACAATGTGTGGGGCTAAGAGGAGCTATAATCTGTCTGAGTGGAGTAATGCAGGGTATCAGAGTGAGGCATGCGGGGGTAAGGGTTTACAGGTCTTATAAGGCCCCTGTGTCCTCCATCCCTGTCTCCGTCTCCACTCTGCTTGACTATTCTTGTCCCGTCTGTCCTCACCTAAAAGGCAAGACCTCCCCGTCAACCCTTTTAGACACTTTTAAAACTCAGGTTTTCGGCGTTAAGGTTAAACTAGATCTGTTTAGGTTGAATTAGTTCACTTTTATTTATTGTATTTATTTAACCTTTATTTAACTAGTTCAGATCTCGTGAGAAGGAGACAGAGGTCTGTGCTTGTGTGTGTGGGATCGCTCTGCTCCGCTCTGTGTCTCCTGTGTGTGTGGGATCTCTCTCTTCTCCGCTCCTGTGGCTCCTGTGTGTGTGTGGGATCGCTCTGCTCTGTGTCTCCTGTGTGTGTGTGGGATCTCTCTCTGCTCTGCTCTGTGTCTCCTCTGTGTGTGGGATCTCTCTCTGCTCTGCTCTGTGTCTCCTGTTGTGTGTGTGATCTCTCTCTGCTCCGCTCTGTGTCTCCTGTGTGTGGGGGATCTCTCCTCTGCCTGCATCTCCTGTGTGTGTGGGATCGCTCTGCTCCGCTCTGTGTCTCCTGTGTGTGTGTGATCTCTTCTGCTCCGCTCTGTGTCTCCTGTGTGGTGGGATCTCTCTCTGCTCCGCTCTGTGTCTCCTGTGTGTGTGGGGATCTCTCTCTGCTCCGCTCTGTGTCTCCTGTGTGTGTGGGATCGCTCTGCTCCGCTCTGTGTCTCCTTGTGTGTGTGGATCTCTCTCTGCTCTGCTCTGTGTCTCCTGTGTGTGTGGATCTCGCTCTGCTCGTGCTCTGTGTCTCCTGTGTGTGTGGATCTCTCTCTGCTCTGCTCTGTGTCTCCTGTGTGTGTGGGATCTCGCTCTGCTCTGCTCTGTGTCTCCTTGAGTGTGTGGGATCTCTCTCTGCCTCTGCTTGGTGTCTCCTGTGTGTGTGGGATCACCCTGCTCCGCTCTGTGTTCTCCTGTGTGCGTGGGATCTCTCTCTGCTCTGTTCTCGTGTCTCCTGTGTGTGTGTGGATCTCTCTGCTCCGCTCTGTGTCTCCTGTGTGTGTGGGATCGTCTGCTCCGCTCTGTGTCTCCTTGTGTGTGTGGATCGTTCTGCTCCGCTCTGTGTCTCTGTGTCTGGTGTGGATCGTTTCTGCTCCGCTCTGTGTCTCCTGTGTTGGTGGGATCGCTCTGCTCCGCTTTGTGTCTCCTGTGTGTGTGGGATCTCTCTCTGCTCTGCTTCTGTGTCTCCTGTGTGTGGTGGGATCTCACTGCTCCGCTCTGTGTCTCCTGTGTGTGTGGGATCGCTCTGCTCCGCTCTGTTGTCTCCTGTGTGTGTGGGAGTCTCTCTCTGCTCTGCTCTGTGTCTCCTGTGTGTGTGGGATCTCACTGCTCCGCTCTGTGTCTCCTGTGTGTGTGGATCGTTCTGCTCCGCCTCTGTGTCTCCTGTGTTGTGTGGGATCGCTTGGCCCCGCTCTGTGTCCTCCTGTGTGTGTGGGGATCGCTCTGCTCCGCTCTGTGTCTCCTGTGTGTGTGTGGGATCTCTCTCTGCTCTGCTCTGTGTCTCCTGTGTGTGTGGGATGCTCTGCTCTGCTCTGTGTCTCGTTGTTCGCGCTTCTGCTCTGTCTGTGCTCCTGTGGTTGGGGATCTCCCCCTGCTCTGCTGTGTGTCTCCTGTTGTGTGTGGGTTCACCCTGCTCCGCTCTGTGTCTTCCTGTGTGTGTGGGATCTCTCTCTGCTCTTTCTGTGTCTCCTGTGTGTGTGTGGGATCTTCTCTGCTCCGCTCTGTGTCTCCTGTGTGTGTGGGATCTCTCTCTGCTCTGTTCTGTGTCTCCTGTGTGTGTGTGTGGGATCTCTCTTGTTCCGCTCTGTGTCTCCTGTGTGTGGGGATCTCTCTCTGCTCCGCTCTGTGGCTCCCGTGTGCGTGTGGGATCTCTCTGCTCCGCTCTGTGTCTCCTGTGTGTGTGGGATCACTCTGCTCCGCTCTGTGTGTCCTTGTGTGTGTGGGATCTCTCTCTGCTCCGCTCTGTGGCTCTGGTGTGTGTGTGGATCGCTCTGCTCTGTGTCTCCTGTGTGTGTGTGGGATCTCTCTCTGCTCTGCTCGTGTCTCCTTGTTGTGGGGGATCGCTATGCTCCGCTATGTGTCTCCTGTGTGTGTGCGATCTCTCTCTGCCTGCTGTCTGTGTCTCCTGTGTGTGTGTGTGTGTGTGGGATCGCTCTGCTCCGCTATGTGTCTCCTGTTGTGTGGGGGATCGCTCTGCTCCGCTCTGTGTCTGCCTGTGTGTGTGGGATCTCTCTCTGCTCTGCTGTATGTCTCCTGTGTGTGTGGATCACCCTGCTCCGCTCTGTGTCTCCTGTGTGTGTGGGATCTCTCTCTGCTCTGTTCTGTGTCTCCTGTGTGTGTGTGCGGATCTCTCTGCTCCGCTCTGTGTCTCCTGGTGTGTGTGGATCTCTCTCTGCTCTGTTCTGTGTCTCCTGTGTGTGTGTGTGGGATCTCTCTGTTCCGCTCTGTGTCTCCTTGTGTGTGGGATCTCTCTCTGCTCCGCTCTGTGGCTCCTGTGTGCGTGTGGGATCTCTCTGCTCCGCTCTGTGTCTCCTGTGTTGTGTGGATCACTCTGCTCCGCTCTGTGTGTCCTGTGTGTGTGGATCTCTCTCTCTCCCGCTCTGTGGCTCCTGTGTTGTGGGTGGGATCGCTCTGCTCTGGTCTCCTGTTGTGTGGGGATCTCGCTCTGCTCTGCTCTGTGTCTCCTGTGTGTGGGGGATCGCTATGCTCCGCTATGTGTCTCCTGTGTGTGTGGGATCTCTCTCTGCTCTGCTCTGTGTCTCCTGTGTGTGTGTGTGTGGGATCGCTCTGCTCCGCTATGTGTCTCCTGTGTGTGGGGGATCGCTCTGCTCCGCTCTGTGTCTCCTGTGTGTGGTGGATCCTGTGCGTGCATTGTGAGCTTGCATGTGTGTGCGTTTGTGTGTTTCTCACACCTGTATTTGTTTGTTTCAGAAGCTTCTAGGCACTTGCCCCCCCCCCCCCCCCCCCCCCCCCCCTAACGTGTTCGTTCCCATCGTCAGGAAAATAACAGGTAAAGAACACAGGAACGCAACTAAAGGAGGAAACAAGAATACTAGTGCGAGAGGAAAAAATGTAAAAAGTTACTGTGCGTGAAGGGGGAAAGCGGTTTCAGGAGGACACTAAGGAAGTATGTGTTGTGTTCTTTCAAAGCTGAGATGGCTACGTACACAGTTACTCTCAAAGGCTCCGCACATGGGGCTTTGACTACAGGGGGAACGGACTTCAACATGCACTAAGCATCTCCAGGGTAAGCGAACACACATGTTCACGTTGGTTTCTACGCTGTGTTTAGAGTAGCTTCTGATGTGAGATATAGTGATTTGTGGTGTGTGTGTGAGTGTGTGGTGTGTTGCGTGCGCTTGTGTGTATTATGTAATGACTAACGATTTGTGTGACAGACGCTGAGCAGTGACCTGACACTTCTAAAGTACACACCTCTCTCTCTCTCTCTCTCGTCTCTCTCTCTCTCTCTCTCTGTCTGTCTCGCTTTCTCTTTTTCTCTCTCTGTCACGTCCTGACCATAGTGTCTTGTGTGTTTTGCTTGTTTAGTGTTTGGTCAGACGTGAGCTGGGTGGGAACTCTAGGTTGTGTGTCTAGTTTGTCTGTTTCTATGTTCAGCCTAATATGGTTCTCAATCAGAGGCAGCTGTCTATCGGTGTCCCTGATTGGAGAATCATATATAGGGGCTTGTTTTGTGTTGGGATTTGTGGGTAATTGTCTATGGTAGTGTTTAGTGTCAGCACTATTTGTATGTATAGCTTCACGGTCGTCAGTTTGTCAGTATTTCGTTTCGTGTTCATCTTCGTTAATAAAAGAAGATGTATTGTTATCACGCTGCGCCTTGGTCCTCTCTTTCACCTATAGACGATCGTGACAGAATTACCCACCACAACAGGAACCAAGCAGCGTGATTCAAGGCAGCAGCAGCAAACGCAGGATTACAGGAATTGGGAGGAAATTCTGGACAGCGAAGAACCAGGAGGAATATCGCCGCCCCAAAGCTGTGCTGGAGGCAGCGAAAGCAGAAGAGGCAGCGTTTTGAGGAGCTAGCACGGAAGCAGGAGAAGGATCTGGGCTATACTACCTGGGAGGAGATCGACAGGTGGGCGATCGACCCAAGGAGAGTGCCGGAGCCCGCCTGGGATTCTCTGGCGGCAGTGTGAGGAGGGATACCGGCGAATGGAGGCAGCACGACGACGCGGTAGGAAGCCTGTAAGTCCAAGCCCAAAAATGTCTTGGGGGGGCTAAAAGGTAGTGTGGCGAAGTCAGGTAGGAGACCTGCGCCAACTTCCCGATCTTACCGTGGAGAGCGAGAGTACGGCAGACACCGTGTTATTACGGTAGAGCGCACGGTGTCTCCTGTACGTGTGCATAGCCCGGTGCGGGTTTATCTACCTCCCCGCACTGGCAGGGCTAGATTGGGCATTGAGCCAGGTGCCATGAAGCCGGCTCAACGCGTCTGGTCTCCAGTGCGTCTCCTCGGGCCGGCATACATGGCACCAGCCCTACGCATGGTGTCCCCGGTTCGCCTAGCACACCCAGTGCGGGTTATTCCACCTCCCCGCACGTGGTCGGGCTACGGAGGGATACAACAGGTAAGGTTGGGCAGGCTCCGGTGCTCAAGGGAGCCAGTACGCCTGCATGGTCCGGTATATCCCGCCGCCACCTCCCCGCCCCAGCCCAGTACCACCAGTGCCAACACCACGCACCAAGGCTTCCTGTGCGTCTCCAGAGCCCTGTTCCTCATCCACGCACTAGCCCTATGGTGCGTGTTCTCCAGCCCGGTACCACCAGTTCCGCACACGCACCAAGCCTCCTGTGCATCTCCAGAGCCCTGTTCCTCTCCACGCACTCGCCCTATGGTGCGTGTCTCCAGCCCGGTACCACAGTTCCGGCACCACGCACCAAGCCTCCTGTGCGTCTCCAGAGTTCCTGTGCGTCCTGTTGCTGCTCCCCGCACTAGCCTTGAGGTGCAGGTCCTTAGTCCGGTACCACCAGTTCCGGCACCACGCACCAGGCCTACTGTGCGCCTCAGCAGGTCAGAGTCGGCCGTCTGCCCTACGCCGCCTGCACTGCTCGTCTGCCCACGCCGTCTGAGCTGCCAGCCTGCCCAGCGCCATCTGAGGCATCCGTCTGCCCAGCGCCATCTCTGAGCCATCCGTCTGCCCAGCGCCATCTGAACCATCCGTCTGCCCAGCGCCATCTGAGCCATCCGTCTGCCCAGCGCAATCGTGAGCCATCCGTCTGCCCAGCGCAATCTGAGCCATCCGTCTGCCCAGCGTCATCTAAGCCGCCCGTCTGTCCCGAGCCATTAAGCCCGCCCGTCTTGTCCCGAGCTGTCAGAGCCGTTCGTCAGTCAGGAGCCGCTAGAGCCGTCCGTCAGTCAGGAGCCGCTAGAGCCGTCCGTTAGTCAGGAGCGGCCAGAGCGCCAGCCAGTCCGGAGCGGCCAGAGCCGCAGCCAGTCAGGAGCTGCCAGAGCCGCCAGCCAGTCAGGAGCTGCCAAAGCCGCCAGCCAGTCGGAGCTGCCAGAGCCGCCAGCCAGTCAGGAGCTGCCAGAGCCGCCAGCCAGTCAGGAGCTGCCCAGAGCCGCCAGCCAGTCAGGAGCTGCCAGAGCCGCCAGCCAGTCTAGAGCTGCCCTCCAGTCATAAGCTGCCCTCCAGTCATGAGCTGCCCTCCAGTCATGAGCTGCCCTCCAGTCATGAGCTGCCCTCCAGTCATGAGCTGCCTTCCAGTCATGAGCTATCCTCTCTCG
>NW_019946492.1:34094-36207 GCF_002910315.2 Salvelinus sp. IW2-2015
GTAGCTCTAGAAAGAGGCCGGATTTACAATTCCAAGTTGGATGATCGTACAACATTTATTTTGCCAGTCTGAGCTTGTTACTGCCTGACTTCCCAGTTGTCACAGTTCCGAGTTAACAGTTGTTTTGAGCGGGGCACAAATCCTGCTTCATTGACAGCATGGCCAATGTTGAATGTTTATCATTTGATACTAGGAAAAGAGCCCCTTAATCCCAGATCTGGGACCACACACTGTCACTGATTCCTTCCAAACCACTATTGTTGAATTTACGATTTCCAACTTGTTGTGTAATGCTTATGGGCGATGAACACAGAAGAATTGTATCTATAATTTCTCTATATTATTTATCTTCATATGACAAGGATTAAAACGGATTTGCCAGGAGATTGTTGACTTGATTCATGATGACTGCTAGCTAAGATTTTGAAAGTATGATGCTGACATGATCAGTCCAATCAAAGCTACGGTAGATATAACGTGATTTGACATCATTCTATCTGTGGCTAATGACCTTGAGCCTTCTTGGATGGGCATTTRCAATGTTACTCTATGGCAGGACCCAAGGGGATAGAATTTAAGGTCTACCCTTAGARTTGGCGGTGACATAATGTCCCCATGAGTGACAGAACACTGAATCAATRACGGCGCAACGCTCCATATTTTCTGCTTGCTCACCCCACCACCACAGAAAGCACTGAGCTAGGAATGCCAAAATAACATGCAAAACAGGCAAGCCCCCAAAAAATCGTTATTTATTTTTGCAAAGAATGTGGGGCCCTGAATGACAGGTTGCCACTGATCATCACCAAGAGTCTTGTTTGCTGTGCGCAACTGTTAACTAACGTTATCAACTTATCTAACTAGCTAGCTTGCTTACTAAATGATTAATCGTTTGTGTTTGACGGCATATYCATTTTTTAAAGCTGCTGATGGCCGCATGGTTTTATCCCAGTGCCAGAACTGCCAATTGTATCATTGTCCCTTCTGCCAGCCGTTCATTAATAAGTCTGAGACTATGCCAGTTTGTGGGCACACGTTGAGTCTCACATATTGTAGGCTGTGCCGCATAGAGGTAAGCACATGTAGCTACATATAACTTCTTGGAACTACAGGGGGTGCTGTTTCAACTTCCGACATTTTTGGTCTCCAAATTAAACTGCCTCCTTCTCAATTCTTGCTCGTACAATATGTATATTATTACTACTATTGGATAGAAAACAACCTCTAGTTTCTAAAACCGTTTTAATTATGTCTGTGGGTGACCCAGAGCTCCTTCTACATCAAAAATCCTGACATGACTTGCGAAGGTCTGAGATTATGCTCTGATCTGGGTTCAGTTTTAAAGCTCTGTGTGTGTCCTATGGCTGGAAATGAACTGCAGCCTCCTTCCCCTGGATGTCAGTAACCAATGAGAAGTGGAATGGGCTCTCTACGTCACTCTCCGAGGTTATAAAGCCAGAAGGAACGAGAGGACCTCTCTTTCCCTCGTTCGTCATGGCGCAAGACAAAGACTCTGGATGAAATTTTGGAACGCTCAGTTATCAACCAGAGATGTGTCCGTCTGTAATTTAATTAAATATAGGTGTTAGAAACATCATAAAGATGTTATTTGTAACCGATTTATATCAGTTTATGCGAGTATAGTGCTATTTTTCGGAATTTCCTTTGTATCTAGTTTGAGGATTTGGACATGTGTGTGCGACATAGCTACTCTTAGCAGCTAATCCCAAAGGTGAAGCAGACGTTTTACAACAAAGAAACGATTCTTTTGAAGAAAGGATACATTGCCCAAGATACTGATGGAAGCTCGTCCAAAAGTAGGAACTATTTATGATTTTATTTCGTATTTATGTGGAAAAATGTAATAGTGTTTGCTCGCCACTTTTGCAGGCACTGGTCTGGCTGCAACGCACACTATATGTCTAGTAACGTTAATTTTAAAAATCTAACATAGCGATTGCATTAAGAACTAATTTATCTTTCGATTGTTGTCCAACTTATATTTTTTAGTCAAGTTTATGAATAGTATTTTTATTAGAATAGGCGCTAATCCAAAATGGCGCCGGCCGGAATGCACGAAATGTTTTGACTGATTATATTGCATAACCACGAT
>NW_019946492.1:40415-48420 GCF_002910315.2 Salvelinus sp. IW2-2015
TTAATTGCGACTGTAGCGAAATGCTTGCAGTAGATGGTATAGGAATACTGTATTATACATACGGAGGTAATGGTAGCGTATGTGAACATTATTAAAGTTGCGTTATTTTAAAGTGACTAAGAGATACCTTTATTCAAGTCCATTTATTAAAGTTGGCCAGAAAGATTTGAGTCTGTATGTTGGCAGAGCCTTCTTTCAACTGTTAGTGATGGCTGTTGAACAGCTCTGGATGGCCTGAGATATAAGCTGTTTTTTCAGTCTCGTCGGTTCCCTCTTTGATGCACCTGTTACTGACCTCGCCTTCTGGATGATAGCGGTGTGAACAGGCAGTGGCTCGGGTGGTTGTTGTCTTGTTTTTGTTTGTGACATCGAGTGGTGTAGGTGTCCTGGAGGGCAGGTAGTTTGCCCCGGTGATGCCTTGTGCAGACCGGACCACCCCTCTGGAGGGTCTTGCGGTGAGGGCGCGTGCAGTTTGCCATACCAGGCGGTTATACAGCCGACAGGATGCATCTCAATTGTTGCGTCTATAAAAAGTTTGTGAAAGTGGGTTCCCGGTGACAAGACAAAATTGTACTCCAGGCCATCCCTCGATTGTCACGTGTAGAGGCGCTGTATGCGTCCTTCTCACTCTACACATGGCTGTGTGGCGTGGACCATTGTCAGTTTGTACTGTTTAGTGTGTACGCCGAGGAACTAAAAACTCCACCTTTCGTCCCACTCTGTCCCGTCATGTGGATAGGGGGGAGCTCCCTACTTGCAAGTATCCGTGAAAAGTCCACAATCAATCTACCTTTTTCGTTATTAGATTGATGATTGAGTGAGAAAAGTTAGTGGTTGCCTGACAACCAGCCCTCCGAAGTGCCCTGCAAACCTGGCCTGCCGGGCTGCGGGTCGTACTTGTCGTTGTTAGGTATAATCAAGCCGCACCACTCGTCAGTGTCGTCCTGCAAACTTGCATGACTTGACGTTGGACGGCGTGCATGGCCACACAGTCATGATGTGAACAAGGGAGTACAGGAGGAGGGACTCCAGAAACGCACCCTTGTGGGGCCCCAGTGTTGAGGATCAGCCGGTGGAGATATTGTTTCCTACCTTCGCCACCTGGGGGCAGCGGTCAAAAGTCCAGGACCCAGTTGACAGGTGGGGTCGAGGACCAAGGTGCTCGAGCTAACTTCTCTAGGGTAGGGGCAGCATTGGATTTTGGATGAAAAGCGTGCCAAATTAAACTGCGTGCGACTCGGCCCAGAAAATATGCTATGCAATAACTGGTTCAATAATTACACATAATTCTTAATTGTAGCAAGTTTAGTAACAGTCACATGTTTCAACTATCAGTCAGCTGATCCAGGAAATCATTTTTTCTGAATGGCCAGTCACATGACAAACATCACGACATGCAAACAACCAAAGTGCTTCTTCATTCTTTTACTCTGGTTAAAGACAGTTATGTGTGCTCCACGTTGATCCAACATCCCTAACAAATTGATGTTTATATTGCTGTTATTGTCTGGCTTGCATTTACAGTAGGGGTCACGTTAGTCTGTTTGGACACGGAGATACCTTTGCTCATTAATGTGTAGAGAACTGTTCCTTGATGGATGTGCTATTGTACTAACACACAGAGCTATTTTCCCGTTATTCAGACATTTAGAATGGACATCACATTACAAGGATAGCTAGTGGGATTATTCACCAAAAATTATCTGTGATCAGGTTATGAAATAATGTCATGAAAATACATTTTAGGTTTCCATTTTCACCTGTTAAATATAAATTATTTATAGTCATAGGTCTGATGTTGTTGTTAGTGTGAAGTTATGGGTCCTACATATGTCTATGTTATTGTAGGTGAAGTATTGGGTCCTACAGTAGTCTAAGGTTGTGTTAGGTGAAGTTATGGGTCCTACCAGTAGTCTATGTTATTGTTTAGGTGAAGTGAGGGTCCTACAAGTAGGGTCTTATGTTGTTGTTAGGTGAAGTTATGGGTTTCCTCTACAGTAGGTCTATGTTGTTGTTTAGGGTGAAGTTATGGGTCCTACAGTAGGGTCTATGTTGTTTTTTGGCTGAAGTTATGGGTCCTACCAGTAGTCTATGTTATTGTTAGGTGAAGTTATTGTTTTATTGTTAGGGTGAATTATGAGTCCTACAGTAGGTCTATGTTAGTTTGTTAATGGGTTCCTTACAGTTATGTCATGTGGTTGTTAGGTTGAAGTTATGGTTCCTCCAGTAGGTGTATGCTGTTAGGTGAAGTTATGGGGTCCTACAGTAGGCCTATGTTATTGTTCTTGTATTCACACCAATTAATACTTTCAATTACTTTGTGAATTCACCTTTTTAAATTACATAACCGACGTCAAGGATCGGTAAGGATAGTCAGTTTTACGGAGGCCATGTTTGGCAGCGTGAAGGAGGCTAAGGAAATAGGAAGCGATTCTAGATTTAACTTTGATTGGAGATGCTTAATGTTGAGTTCTGGAAGGAGGAGTTTTCAGTCTAACCAGACACCTAGGTATTATATTTGTCCACATATTTCTAAGTCAGATCAGTCCAGAGTAGTATGCTTGTCGGGCGGGCGGATGCGGGCAGCGATCGGTTGAAGAGCATTAATTAGTTTTACTGGCATATAAGAGCAGTTGGAGGCCACGGAAGGAGTGTTGTTATGGCGTTAAGCTCGTATGGAGGTTTTAACACAGTGTCCAAAGAAGGGCCAGATGTATACAGAATTGTGTCGGCTGCGTGAGAGGTGGGATCAGAGAAAACACCCACAGCAAGAGTTACATCATTGAATATACAGAGGTCCAGCCTGAGAATTGGAACCTGTGGCACCCCATAGAGGGACTGCCAGAGGTCCGGACAAACAGGACCCTTCCGATTTGACACACTGAACTCATCAGAGAAGTAGTTGGTGAACAGGGCGGAGGCAGTCATTTGAGAAACCAAGCTGTTGAGTCTGCCGATAAGAATACGGTGATTGGACAGAGTCGAAAGACTTGGCCATTGTGATTGAAGACGGACTGCCACCTACTGTCTTTATCGATGGCGGTTTTTTGATTATCGTTAGACGTTTGAGGTGGCTGAGGTGCACCCGTGACCAGCTCGGAAACCAGCTTGCATAGCGAGAAGGTACGTTGGGATTCGAAATGGTCGGTGATCTTGTTCACTTGGTTTTCAAAAGACTTTAGAAAGCAGGGCAGGATGGATATAGGTCTTACAAACAGTTTGGGTTCTAGCATATGTCACCCTTTGAAAGAGGTGGGATAACCGTTGCAGCTCCCGATTCTTTAGAATCTCAAGACGATACGAAAGAGAGGTTGAACAGGACCAGTAATAGGGGTTGCAACAAGGGCAGATCATTTAGGAAAGAGAGGGTCAAGATTGTTCGTATCCCAGCTGATTTTTAGGCATCCAGATTTTTGCAGCTTCTTCAGAACATCAGCTGTCTGGATTTGGGTGAAGGAGAAGCGGGGGGAGCTTGGCAAGTTGCTCGAGGGGTGCGGAGGCTGTTAGCCGAGGGTTGGGTAGCCAGGTGGAAAGCATGGCCAGCTCGTTAGAAAAATGCTTTATTGAATTGCTCTATTGTTCGTGGATTTATCAGTGGTGACAGTGTTTCCTAGCCTCAGTGCCAGTGGCAGCTGGGAGGAGATAACTCTTAGTTTTCCATGACTTTACAGTTGTCCCAAAACTTTTTGGAATTAGTGCTGCAGGATGCATATTTCTGGTTAGGAAAGCAAAGGCCTAGCATTTTTCAAACTGGAACCGTGTGTATTGGTTTCTACTTCATATCGCGGGGATATTCGATGCTAGTGCAGTACACCACAGGGTGTTTTGTGTGCTGGTCAAGGGCAGTCCAGTCTGGAACGTGAACAAGGGCAGACGTCAATTGTTGGAACAACATCATGGCTACGCTGTTGCATCACCTTTTACGTATATTTCGCTGTGTGGGCCTTAACCATCTGTCTGACTTGTTGTTCACTACAGGAGAGAGAAGTGACTATCGTGGATCCCTGGGGAGCCTCAACAACCTCATGATGCTGAAAGGCAGAGAAGAGTCTCTCCAACAGAACACCTCAAAAACCCACCAGTGGAACCCACAGAGAAGAGACTCACTGCTGCTCTGACTGTGAAGAGATTCAACTCATCAAACTTAAAATCACAGAGACACACACAGGAGAAACCTGTATAGCTGTTGGTCAATGTGTGGAAAAGTTTTCGTCAAGCCATCTGATTCACACCAGAGAACACACACAGGAGAGAAGCCTTTACAGCGTGTGATCAATGTGGGAAGAGTTTTCTACATTCTGACAGCTGACTTCACAACCAGAGAACACACCAGGAGAGAGACCTTATAGCTGTGGTCAATGTGGGAAGAGTTTTGTCAGATCTGCGCCTTTAAACATACACCAGAGAAACACACACAGGAGAGAAATATTTTAGCAGTGGTGACCAATGTGGGAAGAGTTTTACTAAAGATTAGCTCAGTCTGCAACGACTTACACCAGAGAATACACACACGGAGAGAAACCTTACGCGTGCTGGTCAATGGTGGGAAGATTTTTACTCAGCAAGCCAGCCTGGATACAACCAGAGAACAACACACAGGAGAGAAACCTTTATAGCTGTGTGTATGTGGGAAGAGTTTTTAGTGCATCTTAGATTGTGACATATACACCAGAGAGAACCACCAGGAGAGAGAAACCTTATAGCTGTGGATCAATGTGGGGAAGAGTTTTCGTACATCTTAGCCATTCTAGATACTCACACAGAGAACACTACAGGGAGAACACGCTTTTAGTTGTGGTCATGGGGAAGAGTTTTCACTACATTCTAAGCATCTGACATCACTGGCAGAACACAACAGGAGTAGAAACTTATAGCTGGTGATTCATGTGGGAAAGAGTTTGGTCGCATTAGGCATCTTGATATTCCACCAGAGAACAACACGGGAGAACCATTTTAGCGTGTGGACCATGTGGGCAAGAGTTTGTATACATATAGCCAATCTGATTACACCAGAGAACACACACAGGAGAGAACCTTATAGGTTGATCTATGTGGGGTTTCGCGCTCGATCATGGCCATTGATATGTCCACCAAGAGAACACACACAGGCAGATTATCCCTTATTAGCTGTTATCTATGTGGCGAAGAGTTTTACTACTCTAGCATCTGACAGTGCACTGGAGAATACACACAGGAGAGAAACCGTTAGCTGTGGTCTTATGTGGGAAGAGTTTTACTACATCGAAGCCATCTGAAGATACACCAGAGAACACACACAGGGAAGAAAACTTACAGCTGTGATCAATGTGGGAAAGGTTTTGGTCAATCTGGGAGAGCTGAAAGTGCACCAGAGAATACACACGGGAGAGACACTTTACAGCTGTGGTCAATGTGGGAAAGAGTGTGTGCATCTATTCACTCTGACTCTACACCAGAGAATACACACAGGAGAGAAACCTTATAGCTGTGGTCAATGTGGGAAGAGTTTTATTCGATCTGGAGAGCTGACTCAACACCAGAGAACACACACAGGAGAGAAACCTTATAGCTGTGGTCAATGTGGGAAGAGTTTTGGTCACTCTGGAGAGCTGACAGTGCACCAGAGAATACACACAGGAGAGAAACCTTATAGCTGTGGTCAATGTGGGAAGAGTTTTCTTCGATCTGGCCAGCTGACGTCACACCAGAGAACACACACAGGAGAGAAACCTTATATCTGTGGTCAATGTGGGAAGAGTTTTGGTGCATCTAGCACTCTGACTCTACACCAGAGAACACACACAGGAGAGAAACCTTATAGCTGTGGTCAATGTGGGAAGAGTTTTTGTGGATCTGGCAAGCTGACTCGACACCAGAGAACACACACAGGAGAGAAACCTTATAGCTGTGATCAGTGTGACAAGAGATACTCTGATAAAATATCTATGATCAAACATCAGAAAATACATACATGAAGGAGTTGTTTCATGATATCGATGAATTAATGTAAAAAAATTTAACATTGTAGTAGGAGTATTTTAATGATGTCACAATGTAGAATGTTTTAACATTGTAGTAGCAGTATTCTAATGATGTCACAATGTAGAACCTTGAACGTTTGCTCTGAATTGAAAGAGATTTAACAAAATGTGACTAACAAAAATAGAGCGTGTTACACTTACCACTTTGGTGACCCACTTGAATCAAAATGCAACACTTCAAAATGTAGCGATCTGTTTTCTACAAATTGTCCTCTAACCAGTGAGGTAAAATATATCTCCCATATCCATGTGTTTTTTTAGTTTCAACAGCAAGTACAACCTGATTTCCCCCCTATTTGATATCAGTGATTTATTGCTACTTGTCAAAATAACAGCGTTTCTGGTGCTTGTGCAGTTTATAAGGTGCATGTTTAAGTAATATGATTATTGTGGCAGATGTTTGTGTATATAGTACATTTAGTACATTTAGGTTTTCAATTTATCACAAACTGTTTCTGCATTTGGACTATTGATTTGGACACGTTTAAACTGTGACATTGGGGATATCCCACCTAGCAAAATGTCGTTGAAAATAAGTTTATGCCCGACGTACAATATAAGTTTGGTTTTAGTTGAAAGTTGAAAAGAAAACTATTTAATTTCAACGTACTTGCAGCTTATACACATGGACGCAGTATAATAAATCGGTCTATAATCAATTTTATTAAAAATCCTAATAAGTTGAGTCATAAATATAAAATATATTTGTTGTCCTAAGGGGAAGGTGTTACAGACTTTGGCCTTTTCATTATGTTGAGGTTGGACTTTAGCACGTATAGCGCCGTACCACGTATAGCTCGTTAGACGCTAGGGACGCACTGATTGTTTCGTCACCCTCGTTAGTCAGTAGTGTTACACCTGTGCTGGCTTGTCCATCTCGCTTCAAAGGTGGGAAGGCTTCACCTGAGCTGGTTCAGGTTCTATTTAAGAGAAAAAACGTCGCCGCCCCAGTGCTTTCCAGGTGTCTTGACTAGATGGTGGAGGAGTCAAACACCTTTAGTTGGCTCCACCCCTTTTTTGGTTGCTTCCTGATCTTTAAGTTTGATGTGGGTTTTTCTTTTGTTTGCCTCATCTTGCAGATTTAGTGGGTCCTCATGGCGGGTGTCTTTTCAGGTCCCAGTTGTGTTACTAGTTCAACTCTCCAGTGGACACCCCCATAGGGTGTCTTTTCAGAACCCTCCTTATAAACCCCACCTGGTTTAGTTGTGGTTTGTTGTTCAGTGACTCTGTTAGTTCCCTCTTCTGTTTAAGAATAATTCTGTTTTCTTGGCTGGGAACGTAACAACAAACAATTGGAGTCAAACAAGCTATATTTTGGGTCGGATTATAGAA
This sequence comes from Salvelinus sp. IW2-2015, assembly GCF_002910315.2. NCBI lineage: Eukaryota > Metazoa > Chordata > Actinopteri > Salmoniformes > Salmonidae > Salvelinus > Salvelinus sp. IW2-2015. The sequence goes on from NW_019946492.1 coordinate 47,768, forward strand.
TCATTATGTTAATTATTTTAATCAATGATTTCCCATAGGATGCTCATTATTCATTTCAGTTGTAAGCTTCTGTTTTTTATCCCTCCTCTACTGTCTCGTACTAAAATATATCTGTTTACCTTTTCATTGTTTTTTCCTGTGAAGCCATGTGATGCATCCATGTCTGAAATGTGGCGCTATAAATAAAGCTTGATTGAAACATATTGCAAAAACAAAATGAACCCAATGACTGACCAATCAGACTCTTGGCAAAACAAATGAACAAAAAATATGTGCAAAAAGCAACACATATCATTGTCCATCTAGTATGAAAAACCAGTATCAATTCAGTGTATCTTCCACCTTGTCAAATTAGCTGCTGGTATGTACGTTTAGTATCACTTTTTCAACCAACCTAGTTCATTTGCTAAAAAACGAATGCATTCCTTTCTTTAATCATACAATACTTCAAAGGATCAACTTACTAAAACTGAACAAAGACAAATGGCATCAAACAGATCAATCCCACTTTTCCAGCCTGCTGAAGGCGGCTCTACCAGGGGCTTGAGGTGCGTCTCCCCACAGCCTCTTTGGTGGAGTGCGTGAACACCACCCCCCGGCTCTACCAGGGCTTGCGCTGGTCTCCCACAAGCTCTGCTTATGTCATCTTCTGT
>NW_019946493.1:0-1279 GCF_002910315.2 Salvelinus sp. IW2-2015
TTGTATAGACAATGGGCTCTTATCAGAGACCTGTAGGCTCAGCTGATAATGTCCTATTCCACCCCCAAACAAACAAATGCATAGATGAATGTCATGAATGGCCTGGTGTTACAATAGCAGGACAAATGGTGAAAGGGATGGGAGGGCTATGATTAGGAAACAAARGTAACAGCAGATAATGTCACTTTGTAATGAAATGCACAGACATGCCCGCAAGGCCTTTGAGGAAATCTCAATAAATCACTCTTTCAAACTGAAAACGAGTGTTGCCTACTGCTCTACAGAATTGAACCAGCATGTTGATATAGAAGCGATGCARCAGGCTCTTYCTGATTCTATTAATACTCAGAGGACAGAACATCATACTTTCCAGCCATTGAAGGGAAGGGAGAACAATGAGACCAAGTTAGCCCCTTGTCCAAAAGGAAAGGCACTGTGGAGGACAGAAAACAGCAGAAGACAATACAATAGCCTCTTTCACACCAAGTATCACATGTATCCAACAACACAAGGGCTGTGAGGTGTGATTGCAGCTCTTTTCCTCTCATTGTGTTACTCTCTGCAAGGGAGGAAACACTTGCTGAGCCAATTTCTCCCCCCTGCTCCCCTGCGATCCATAACTAGAGCACTACCCTCACCACGGTCCCCATACACCTCAGACCAAAGGTCAGTGCTGAGAGTGGGTTAGGATGTCAAGGCCCTGTCTTTGATCTTTCCAGGGAAAGATTGAGAACAGAAAAAAAGGAGAATAATCTACATGTGCAGTGCACTGACGGGTTCTCTACATCMTGGGGGTGTGTTGTTATCACAATACACCATTCAGGYCTGTAAAAGACAACTATAGGAGAGCACATTAGGACACTRCCTTGATTCCAGATTAAAAACGGAATACAAAAGAGTTACATTCATGGCAGATTTGATATTATTACTGTACTCATGACAGATTGAGTKTATTCATATTCCAGGGAGAGCTATTAAGCCTTAGAAATATTATGCAATTCATAATTCAAAATCCCTAAAACAGATTATTTATGGAAGAAAATCAGTTACTTATAGCATGTTATGACATGTAGATCTCATGCATTCATACCATGTACATAACAGCAAGTAATGGAAAACCAGGAGAAAAGAGGTGGACATTTTATTCCAAGRAATTTGCTCTTGGGTAAAGTTAGCCATGCATGGTTTTAATAATTGTTCCATACTGAATACATTAATTAATCTATTCATATTACAGAATGTGGTATATGATATTAAAGAATGTGTAACATGTTTGATT
>NW_019946493.1:2019-3694 GCF_002910315.2 Salvelinus sp. IW2-2015
TTAACCTGAACACTCTGTCAACCTGTTTGACAAAGTGTCCCTTTATCAGTTTCAAAGATACTCTGTGGCGAGCCACAGTTGCAACAGTTAGGCCCTACTAAAGTTCATCGTGGCTGATATGAATAGCCCATATTGATGTTGATTGCAATTTGTGAATCAAAATGAAAATGTATACTGTATGGAACACGTCATATGGCAGGGYCCATCACGTTCTATATCATCMWCATTAATCATACATGAAAATGTTGGTGAGCTATTTTACAAAATCCTTCAGGCCCAGTTAATGGATTTTCCATTAGCCTTACTAGGAATTTGTGGTTATAATAAAGCTACCAAAGAAAATTAATTAATAGTTGAACTTGTTTTTTTGTTTGTTGTTGTATATTTAATTTTTTTGTACGCAGATAATGTTTGTGTACTGAAGCATATGGATTCACTGCACCGTGGTGACCACTCCCATTTGCTAATCTATTTGTAAGACCAATAGCGTCATCTAGTGGATAATTACTTACCTCTATGCAATTTGCCAAGAGGTTACTCTGGGTAAATGCTGCAGTTATACACTGTTATACAGCACTTTTATACAGGATGAAGTCCAATTTACGAGAAACCTCCCAAATGTGTTGAAATAGAAATGCAAAAAAATGTGCAGTGTTGACTTTGATTTTTGTGAACATTACAGTGCTATAAAAGAACACATTACAGAGTTATTACAGTATAATAACAGCTATTTGTATATTTCTATTAAAATACTATCCGTTATTTTTTACACCTAGTTCCCAAGCACGATGATTAAAAAAATCATTATCATTCTTTAGTTCCTCTGAACCTTGAGAGAGAGAGAAAAAAAAAATTGCCCTCAGTCCTTGTTGTGGCACAGAGTAGGCATTTCAATGGCTCACACAAGGACTTTAATAAACGTTAAAATCGCAGTTCTTTCGTTTAGAGGACAGCAAAGGGCATCAGCCACATTTTATTTGTGGCCTCAGCTGCCCCCTCCCTTTGTTGTGGCCCACTGTGTTTTCATTTCTGTGTCTGTGAGAGGACTGAGAGAGTGGGCTGTAAATGTGTCTTTAATCTCAACTCTCTGGCGCTATGTTGTGTTAGTTACAGTGCTGCACAATAGGGGCTCTGTTCTCCTCCGAGGTGCAGCAGCTGGGACCTCCAAGCATGCTCAGTAGAGTGCGCTGTCTGACCCTGGCTGAGGGAAACTGGAGGCGTTCTAGAATGGCAATGGAACACAATGGCTATACAGTCAGGTCRCGGTCAAGTTTGACTCTTGTGATGGAGTGGCTGATGTTTTTATGTAACATCTTTCTACGTAAGAGGGGAAATTGTCCGTTGGTTTTAGAAAAGAAAATGTACCGAAGAAGAGATACTTAATAATAAAACAGGACTGATGACAGATCATTCTGTGGGAAGGAACAGTCAACAAATAGACAGACCAACAGAAAGACAGACAGACCTACAGACAGAGATAGACTTGGGATCCACTGCGTGGCAGTAGGCCCTTTGGTTTGGCTCCAGAGACATGAGCCAAGACTCATCTGTCAGCAGGCCCACCATGGCTCACTCACAGGCAGCCAGAGCCACAGGAAGTCAGCCTTCAAACAAGGTGGTCCCACTCTTATATAAAACATGCCCATGACTCTAGGTGACCGCAAATAAACACCCC
>NW_019946493.1:4769-6167 GCF_002910315.2 Salvelinus sp. IW2-2015
AAACCAGGGAAGGGTTGTTGCGTCAGTAGCTCACTTGAGTGAACACATCATGGTACTGTACTTGTATTGAGCTCAACCAAATGCACCACCAGCACGTCATTTCATAAAACAATCACACAATTCTAAATTGAATGGAAATAACTGCAAAATTAAAGGTGGAGAAACAGAAAATAAAGATGACGTCCAAAGAAGGAAATATATCCACATACAATTGTGTTAAAAAAGATGGCACATTTATTGCTACATAAATGTTATTTACATGCTGTGTTTTCTGTTACAGAGACAGATAGTTAAATTTCTTGCTGCTAGTTTTTGATGTGCATCAACAATACCTAGAATTTTTGGACACAAGTACATATCTTTTATCAACCAACAATGGAGACTGAAGATCAAGATGGAGCGCACACCTTCAKGAAATTTGAGCTTGTACAATACCTCAATGTACTAGACTGCCAGCTACAATCCTACTATGTTTTAGGATACTATTTGTACGTTTCGGATAATAATGGTCAGGTTACGGTAAATAACCATACATTTTACTATCTAATATAGTAAAATAAAGTAAGAAACTTTTTACTCAAAACTTTCGATTTAAAAAATCTAGAAAGAGTAAMATTTTGAATTCAAGAAACGTTCTTACAATATTATTGTATAAAAGACTAATAACTACAGTGAAAAATTAGCCAAATGTTTTTTATCTTATTTTTGTTCTTTTTTCATATATTATACGAGGAAAATCAGCTGGGAATACAGAAAAGTCTAACATAGGAGCAAAGAGACAGACAGCAGAACATTAGAAAATTACGGGGGAAATGAGAGAGCAGGCAGTGACATACATTATAACCTCAATCAGAGTCTGCCAGCAACATGAATACAAGCTCATGAATACTGAAATGATGAACAAGGCCACATACAGTCAGAGAAAACACGACAATACGTTTCCAAATGTATCACAAAAAGAAAATGATTGTAAAACCCCCCCAAAAATGTATAAACTCCTTGGAGTGGTTCTCAATGGCATCCTTCGTTCTATTACTTTATTTTCACAGAATAGGCTACTTGTCTCTGGATGTGGTAGCCTTGTTTTAAAGGTGGATAATAATGGAAGACAGTATACAAGGAAACAAATGGAATAAAAACCAGGAGTTAAGACCAAAATACTTTTTTTWAAAGAAAGTAAAGCATGCACACAGATAAAAAATGTAAGTGGTGACCATTGTTCTTCATCCTGAAACATAAAAAAACTGCTCAAAACTGCGTTTGTTCATCATTGTACTATACCTATCTGAAGGACCAACTGTTTCTGATGTTTAACAGCATGTGAACTCTTAAAGCTCCCCCTTCCCTTTCCTTCACCAGTAACTTCACTGCTTGGATCAAAACAAAGCCATTCTAAAT
>NW_019946493.1:12692-30319 GCF_002910315.2 Salvelinus sp. IW2-2015
TGCAGTACAGGAGTCCGTTTTTGAGAACTAATGATGGTTCCCAAGTCCCTCAGTTCTGACACTGGGGGGTGCTTTGGTGCTGTACTTCACCATAACAAAATGCATAATTCATATTCATATTCAGGAAAAGGGAAACACAAACACACATTTGTATTGCTGTATAATCTCTTCATAATAACGAATGCAGTATGTGATGGTAAACCTATCCCCTTCTCTCTTTTCTTTCTGATTGCTTTTCTCTCTTGGGTTAGCCACAGTCATTATGTTCTGAGGGTTCTTCTTCCTCTTCTAGATATATCTATCTCTGATCTATTTGGAAGCAATATAAGGCWAAACCCACTCCAAAGACAGACCATTTCCTTATTTYCCCCTCCATATTGGTTGTGAAACAGGGCCCTCCCACCATGCTGCATCACCATCGCTGTGCTCGCTGGGGTTTACCACATGTTCCCCACTCAGCTATCTGCTTCTCTTCTGGGAACTAGGGGAGGAGAGGAAACCAGTACGGGGGCAGGGGGGTGTATCTTCCATTTTTCTTATGGAATGTGATCCCAAGTCACTGTTGGCCTCTGTTAACCCACTGCCCCCAAACCCTCCCCCTCCTCCTCACTACGCTAATCTCTGCAGCGCTCTCAACAGGTGTCCAAACAAGTCTTTGTCTGGAGGAGGAGGAGGGGCGCGGGGGTGCTGGCGAGGGAAGAACGCTGCCATTTTCCTGGCTGGGCCTGATTACCATACAGCTGAGGACCTCTATTTGGGTGGAGACTGTGGCCTCAGGCGCGCGCTTCCTACCATTCAGATTTGTTGAGTTGGTTAAAAAGAGGCAGTGAACGAGTGAAAAGGGCTGTCCTGAGTAAACGGCTGTGGCTGTGCCATGCTGAGGTGGCTGAGCTCTGTCTGAGCAGCAGTCTGAGGGGACCCTCTCTCTCTCTACCACAGAGGAGGCTCTGTGTTCATGCAGACACAGCCAGTMCTCTTTTAGTCTCACAGCTCACCAACATCATCACTATAGTCCCTTAACACTCTGTAACGAGCACACCAAACTGAACTGCACCATGGGAGAACCACTAAAAAAGCATTTTTAGTCACAGACCAGTAAATACTATCCTGGKAGTTCCAAGGACCACAACACCAATATCAAAATGGCCATGACTGAAAACACATGGTGCGCTGGGACATTTTCTTCCTTCTACAGAGAGTAACAAACCAGAAATACTAGTCCCTGTATTTAAATTATTCTGGGCAAAAGGGACATCAGGCTTCAAGCTTCGCATGGGCTGCGAAGGCTGTGGAAAGGTGTTGTAACTTGTATGTAAAATGGCACTGGTTTTTAGGTTTGGCAGTACAGATCAGGAGCACCAAACTCCAATAAATGAACAGTCAGGGAGAAGTAGTACTAAGCGAGAATAACAGACGCATCCAAACCTTTGTCCACTTGAAAATTGGATTACTGAAATTGTTTACTGATTAAGATTGGCCAGGGATCAAATGCTCCCAATTGTCTTGTGGGTTTGTTGGCCCGTATGTACACATGTGAGTAATGCAGAGGACTAGTCTACGATGCTACTCCGTCAGCAAGAATGTTTACTAAATCACCAGTGGTAGGGTGGGACGGGTTCCTGTGAGGAGCTGGGACTGAGGCTGAGGGTCTTGGAACAGTAAATGATGAGGTATGGAAGTGGCTGAAAGCATTGTTTCAGTCCTCGGGCATCCTGCGTGCCCTCTGCAGTCACATCCGCCTGAATGTCTCCATCCATTTCTTTAGAGAAAGGGAGTTTAATTTGCCAAGAGGATCGTTAATCAGGACCCTCCACCGCACGTACGCCAGGTACTGAATTTCAGAAAATTCAGTGAAAAATATGGCCTAAATTATTTCCCATCACCTAGGGATTAGTGTAGAACTGTTTTCTCCCTCTTGGTTGAAACTTCACTACAGATGTGCTGCGAAATCCCTCTCCTCTCCGATATGAAATAGTTCAGATGGAGGATGGGTCAAACAGCATTATGCCCTGCAAGCGGAGACATGTATCTCTCTCGTTGCGCGTCAGGAGCCGCTCATATGGAGTGCAACTTTTGACAAAACTTTTCAGCCAAAGCAGAACTTCACTTTCCGTTTTGGCCTGGTTTTTCTTATTCACGCTGTATATGAAGGTTTTCTTAAGGAGAGGTAGAGCCTTCAAGTGCGAACCATTACACATATGTAAAAGGTTGTGAGTTTAAATTAAACTGGTCTCTGTGGAAAAAGGCCATGCGGTGTTTTTGCAGATGGCTGTGGAATCATGTCTGAAACAGGTGGGCGCAAGGGTTGTTGTTTTATTACCTATTTGGAGAAACCAACGCAAAAAGCACATATGCCTCTGCCTCAGTCGGAAAAACAGATTTTCTTTTAAGTATTTCAAAGTCAATTCTAAAGTTGCAAACCAACATGAAAACATAATATCCTTAAAATCTAAACACTCAAGATATTTTTTCTGCTGCAGATAGTTATAATTATACCATTGCTTGCTGTCTCGACTAGCAACCAATTGCGGGAGGCAGGTTTTGAAGTTTGCTCCGACGTGGTTGGCAATTGGCGTTCTGGTTCCAGCAGGCTGTGGTATGTCGCTGGGGAGACTGGTGGTGGAGCGCCACGGCATGGTTTCGCAGGAACGAGGATGGCAAAATCATTCCAGTCTGTCCAGGCGATCTTCCATCCGAGAGCTGGGAGGAACCGAGGAGAAGAGAGGGGAGGGGAGAGGGGGGCGAAGAAAGGGAGAGAGGACAGGAGCATGTTTTAGTTATATAGCACATTAGGGACAAAAAATGGAGACATTGTGATTTATTGGCGTGAATCGGTTTGGTAGTGAAAGAAACACCAAGGGATAATAAAAGCATAAAAGGAAGAAACACTAAAAACAGTATGAAAGATGAAGCATTTTCAACAGCAGGGGTGAGGAGGGGGACAAGGACGCATGTGTTCATAACAAGACAATGCATCCTCAATTTGTATTTATAGAAACTGATAACGGGCTGGCACACCACTCATTTGTAGTGCTATAGAAAAGTCTGATAAACGGGCTGGGCTATTCACTGCATTTGTAATCTATACGAAACTGATCATCGGGCTGGGACCCAACTCATGTTGGAGGCACCATGAACTATGTCTTTGGTATTAAAGCGTCTTATGCTCGCTAAGCTGATTACTGCAGAGCCGGAAATGTCAAAATAGAAATAATGAAATAACAAAAAAAGTAATGGCTAACAAAGAATTTGAAACTCAATTAAATGGAAGGAGGGCCTTAAGCTGGTGTAAAGAAAGAAAAACGAACTAAGATGTGAAAAGCGTGTCTAAAACACTGATGGGTAAAGTCTCCATCTAAAGGACAGGAGTAACCGTGCATACATCCTTAAGAATGACATGGCATCCTGGAGATGCTCATGAAGTTCTGTGATGGGACTCGAGTTTTTGGCGAAAATCAGATAGAAGCAGCGGAAAGCATGTCGAGCACAAATACACATTAGTGGAATGAGCCAAGATATGTGTAGACTGAGATAGAAGAAGCAGAGAATAGTGTTCGACTGAAGATAGAAGGGAAGAGATAGTGTTAGGACTGAGATAGAAGGACAGAGATAGTGCGACTGAGATAGTTTTTAAGGACGAGAGAGTTGTAGATGAGATAGAAGGCGCGGAAGAGTATGTAGACGAGACAGAAGGACGGAGAGAGTGTGACTGAGATAGAAGGACAGAGATAGTGTAGACTTGAGAGTATGAAGGACGGAGAGAGTGTAGACTGAAGAATAGAAGGGCGGAGAGAGTGTAGATGAGACAGGAGGACGGAGAGAGTGGTAGAGACTGAGGACAGAAGGAGGAGAGAGTGTAGACTGAAGATAGGAAAGACAGAGATAGTGTGACTGAGATAAAGCACAGAAGTAGTGTCGTACTGAGATAGAAGAAAGAGCGGAAGGAAGGCGAGAAGTGGTAGTACTGAGATAGAAGCGAGCGGAGTAGATGTAGACTGAAATAGAAGGACCGGAGAGAGTGCTAGATCGAGATAGAAGGACGGAGAGATGACTGGATAGAGCGTGAGACTAGATAAGGATAGAGATTGTGTAGACTAGATAGAAGAACGGAGATTATGTGTAGACTGAAATAGAAGGGCGGAGAGAGTGTAGACTGAGACAGAAGGACGGAGAGAGTGTAGACTGAGATAGAAGGACGGAGAGAGTGTAGACTGAGATAGAAGGACGGAGATAGTGTAGACTGAAATAGAAGGCCAGAGATTGTGTAGACTGAGATAGAGGGACGGAGAAAGTGTAGACTGAAAAAGAAGGACAGAGATAGTATAGACCAGTGGCTCCCAAAGTTTTGGGGAACTCTGTCCGGTTTTCAACTTACTCTTGAAATGTCGAAATTGGGTAATGCATCATCAGTATTTATTTTGTCATGTCAGTCATTGCATACCTTAGAGAGCTTTTTATAACTTGTCAGAAATGTCCAGATCAACTAGCTCATGTCAGATAACTTTTTTAGCTAGTTTTTTTTAGCCCATGTTCGAGTCACTCAAATATCACATGAATACACATTAGACATGGTAAAATGTATAGAATTGCAAGAAAATGTGCTTTAAAACGGCAAAATGTTCTCTGCACCCCATTAGAAAATGTGATGAATTGCAGGAAATARGTTTTAAACCTACAAAATGTTATCTCCACCAAGAAGAGGGTGTGAACAGTGCTTGTGCCCATAGAAATAGACATGCATGCGCACGCGCACGCGCACGCAGGGGGGGGGGCGAGCAGGATGTTCCCCAATGCTGGAGTTTGGGAACCCCTGGTGTAGACTGAGATAGAAGGACAGAGATAGTGTAGACTGAGATAGAAAGACAGAGAAAGAGGAGAGTCAGACAGAGACATATGGTAACTAATCATTGTGTCAGGCAGCATCAAAACTGTGGTCCTGTGTAGATAATAACTCCTGACCCCTCGTCCTCTCCTCCCACCATGAGGTCCCATCCCTCCCACACATTCGCCGTTCACACTGATCATAGATTTGCTCGCTTCACAAAATTCCCTTGTAGGTGGCATTCAAATATAGTTGGTAAATACGTATTTATCCCCACAGCCGATGGTGTGAATGTGTGATGTGGGCGTCAGGCGGTGTGGGGTGAAAACTGATCCCAAGCCGTGTTTCTGGTCCGCAGACGGACCAGGCTACTAGCGCAGGAATCCTGGAGCAGTGGTGGTTCAGTCAACGCAACAGCTGCCAGGCTCCCCAGCCCCATAACACCAGCCCTCCCCAACCCACCCTGGCCCACGGATAGGGGACAGATGGCAGGAGACACGCCCCAAGGACGGGTATTGTTCAGCAGCACCCCCCCCCCAACGCCGACATTTGTCAGCAAGAATCTCATGTAATGCTACCCGCTGCCTACGCGAGAGAACCCATCTACTGTGTGTGTGTCCATTAAAAAGTGCTCAGGGTGTGGGGGAAGGGAAGAGAGGGGGGGGCAGGGAGACTTACCAGTGAGTGCAGGGAGTTCTCATAGTTGGGGGAGGACGGGCTCTGTCCGGCTGCACCACGGGACCATTGGTTGGTACCTGAGAGACAGAGGAGGAGAACCACAGTTATCCACCTGACATGGCTGATTCAGACATCCCAACATGGCCAATGATAAGAGACCTGCATCCTGCTCCACCTACAGGGGCTGACTGACACACAGCACATCCACATCCTGTCTGGTCTCTTGTTGTTATGCTGTGAGAGATATTTGCATCACTGGGGTTCAGCTGCATCATTCCTGGTGACTGGGCTGCATCCTGCAACATGAGCCAGGGCCGTGGGTGGACGGCCCCAACATACACCAGCACACTGGACACACTGGGACATGGCCTACATGTACATCCGCTCATTAATGAGCTAATAGCCCAGGGAACAAAGTGAACAGTGATAAGAGGCCCGGCTGGGGACAGAGGCTGTCTTCCACTGACACTGACAGAGTGATTCTTCCACGTCAAAAGGAGTCCCTTACTCCATCCAATGAGCCAGAAAGTTCCAGAAGGCTCTAGCAAGGCTGCACTCGTGGGTGCTCCTCTTGTCCGCTGATCTAAGCCCGATGTGATTGGCTTCCAGGGGTCACGACACAAATATCCTCTGACCAATCACATGCCAAGCTGAGGTATAGTGTAACAGTCCAACAGCTCCGTGGCTTGCCAAAACATGCAGGCCAAGAGAGACTCAGAGACTTGAGCTGAATTAACTTTCCATTCTGAGATTCTAGAGACAACCAAGAGACAGGGCAATAGTCCAAACAAATGGTGGAAACATCTAATTATGGAATTCCATTCTATCCCAGACTGGGTGATCTCTAGAGCACATTTGAATTTTACATAAAGCAGAGGGGATCACAATGTGTGGGAATGGTTATAATCAGTACATGAAATGTGCAATGGCACATACAAAACAAATCAACTCAATTTGATTAGTGTGAAACTAAAATAATCTGCTTATCAAATTGAGGTATCCAATGCAACAAAATATATTTTTMTTTGTCTCTTTATCTTAGCCAATGTTGTCTGAAATATTCCAACTAACAAASAACAGTGCACCAGGAGGTAATYCATTACACCAAGCCTGTTGTGTGCACATGAGAACAGTTCAAGTCTCCTTAATCGATTGTGACAACGAGGAAACCTCCCAGGTTATTTATACTGGGCTGTGYTAGTGAGCTAACCCCAGCTATGGGCCCTCACTATACCGCCTGGTCTCCATTACTGTGGCAGGAGGCCAACACCCAGCCCACGTACTGTAGCATACTCTACAGATGGATACATTGTTWAGCTTACCTCTCATTCTCTCATTTAGGCTGTTTGTCAAAACCAACAGCAGGCCCCATTTTCTCCCTGTTCTCCTCTAAAATGGTATTTCAGTATTTGAGAGAGAAAGATCGGGAACTGGGAGATCGCTAGCTAATGTTAGTTTGTTTCTGACAAACACTAGGATTACATATCCACTTGACCTGGGGGAACTGTTTCCATCGATTCATCGTCAGCAGTGTAAACTAAGCATTAGTCCTCTTCTGAGAGAAAGTCTCTCCACACAAAGGTCCTGGAAAAGCCAGGCTTTAATTAAAAGGCTATTAAAAGTAACTTTGTAACAGGAAATGAGGGAGCCTCTCTGCTCAGCCTCAGCATTTCCCTGGCGTGAACCAAACAGGAAGTACTCATAACTAAGCCTCCCTGGGCCTCTGGTCCCCACGTGGAGGAGAGGAGGAGAAGGAGAGGGCTAATTGAACACACCAGCCAGAGTTGAGTTGAGCAGCACCAGGGTGTATATCTGTTCCTGCCTGGTTGGGTTTTGAAAGTAGCAAATCCTAATGAACAGATGGAGCAATTTGTGGTTAATCTGAACATCATGCCAAATCATGCCCCAACTGACCTCTAAGTAATGCCACCTATTCTAATWAGCAAACTTCAAACAAATAAATGGATATTAAWTSGCAAAACATGAAACAAGAAATACATTTTCAATCATCCCAGTTGCCCTTTTAAGCTACATTAAATTTCATTTTTATGGAGGCGTTCTATTAAACTAATGGCAACAGATTTGTAAATGGACTTTTGGGAAGGGTTTTGGACAAAGGCAGATGTTTATTCATATGGAAAGTCATGGATGTGGAGTATTTGTTTTGCATTTGTAAATTGGACAGAAACTGTAGATTCACTGAGGATTATGATTGTAAAGAGAAACTCTGTTTCACATTGTAACAAAAGTTGGTGCCCTTGGTATCATGTTGTCTCATTATTTGCATAACAAAACAATCCACACCCAAATAACTGGTGCTCTCAATCTCCAGGTGACAGGAACTTCACTGATAAAATCTAAATGGTTGTTGGCATTCTACCTCTGTCCTCCCAAGTAGGGCATGCTGCCCTGAGGCCTGGCTGGCTGAGGTGTAAAGAGGGTGCGTGAGGGCTTGGCATCCCTCTGTGTGAAGCCGATATAATCCTCCTCATCAGCTGAGTCACTGTCGCTCCTCAGGCAGAAAAATGAGGCCCTTTACAGGCCGGTCGGTCCATGGGGAGAACAGCTGTCCACAGACCAGGGCAACAGCTGAGGACGAGGGGGGCATACGTGGAGACAGCTGTCGCCACTACATCACCACACACGGCACAACTGCCCACTAAAACAACACGCTGGGCTTTCCCTCTCTTTCTCTCTCTCGTTCTCCTCTGTCAGAGTGTCTCTCACAATTATTAAATGTCCCCTCCACATTGCTCTGCTACTTATGGACCCAGTTTCAGGGAAACTGATTATCTGGTTATCTGGTAGAATGAATGCAGTGACTGAGAGGAGAGGATGTCAAACTCTAAGATAGTCTCTTGGCCCCCTTCAGCAACTGAAGAGAGCTGACTCCTTATCACTATGTAGCTAGGTGTTGTCTGGGGTAAACTGCATCATCTGTCGCCATGAGGCAATGTCGTCAAAGTCACAGAGACTCTGAAAACCATTGTGAGATAAACATCACTTGCTGTGTTCACCTACAGACCTAAGACAGAGCCGTATGGAGGAAGCAGTGCGAATGCTCTGAGGAAACAATAACCCCCATCTCTCCATGGCATTGGGACTAGTTTAGGCTGGTATATTGCTATAGTGCAGTAGATCAGAGTGCAGACTGATGTTCTACCTGCCCTTCCAGAGGGGGCGCCGGTGGTCACCACTGTACCTGCTGAGGCGGCAGCACCTGCTGTGCCAGTCAGGGGCGACGGAGATCCTACAGGGGTGGAGGGGTTGGATGGAAAACTACTGCTGGTGTGGTCAGGTGAATAAATCTGTGGAAAGAGGGGAGAGAGAGAGGGGAAGAGGGAGAGGAACGGAGGGGAAAAGAGTGCGGGGGATGACAGAAGGAGGGAGAAAGAGAGAGATCTGTCAGTAAGGCAGAACATGCAGCTCTTTAAAATCACAACCTATCGTTTCCCCATACTTTTTATAGCCTGTGTCACCATCCTTCAGCAGGGCGCACGGMCRAAATTGTCTCMTCAATTCTGGGGATTTTCCAACCGGGGAGCCCATAAMAATGTTCAGAGCATACATATGGGCCTTTAACGGTGAGCAGTGGCTTCAGTGAAAGCAACAAAAAAAAGGGTACCCCAAACCATATTCACTGCGACACCTGAAGGCTCTGACCAGTCAGGTGCCCTCCTCCAACTCTGATTAGTGCTGTTTTATTTAGATCTCCCCCACTAGCCACAACATAGATAATATCATACAAATACTGTATCTACAGTAATATGGCTGATACACTATTAGAGGAGAAAGTCAACGTCTTTACTTTAGGGCGAAACAGGAACAAAGCGGTTGAAATCCTTTAAAGCTAAASTGGACTAAAATCTGCCCTAAATCCCATTAATATCTTTCTAACATGGTGCTATATAAGTCCAGTATAAACCCAGGGTGGAGTGCTAGATAAGGGAGGTGACGAGAGAGGGAATGCCCAGCCATAGACAGGGAGAGATACAAAGGCCAGCATTAATCCCCCAATAGTGATGGAGCRGAGGGGGTTATCCTGAATGAGCTGCATCACCGCACCTCTCCATACTAGACCACGCCCTGAACTGAGCCCCAGTGAAGGGAGAGAACCACTAAAAGTGGAAGAGTAGTATACACTCAGATCGGACCAGTTGAGGTGTCTTGTATGGACTATAAAAAACAATGTCTCCTCAATGGCAGAAGAGCTCTGTTTACCATACCGTAGCATGTACAGACCTTCCACTGTGTTTGTGGGGAATGTAAAGCTTGGGTCAATGAGGTTTTAGGGCGACATGACTATCATGAGAGAGAGCGAGAGAGAGAGCGAAAGAGAGAAAGAGAGAGAGAGAAAGAGAGATAGAGAGAAAGAGAGAGAGAGGATGATGTGATTCTGAAGCACACAGATTATATCTTTAAAACTTTCACAGGGATTTCATTTGTTTAGAGAAATGCTGGATTAAAGCAGACAACACATCCCTGATTTGTTCCCTTTAAGAGGATAGTTTGTGCCATAATGGAAACTGTCTCCCAGTAAACCAGGGTATTAGAGGTTTGATTCCCATTAATTAGCAGAGGCAGTAGATCCAGAAGGATTTCCCTCCAAGTAAACATCCCATCCTACTCACAGGAAACCGTTTAACTTCAGTAAACACAATGGAATGCCGTTATTAATAATCTTCTCTTTTAAGCTTGATCACCAAGCTTTTGTGTTTCAATCAACTTTTGAAAATCCAAATGGTTTGGCTATTRCATGTCACTCCGTGTACCAAAATAGATGTTTTTCCCTGTGGGGATTTATACACGCTTCTTCTTATCTATTTTATTTAAATCACATTTCTCAGTCAAAAGCATTTGTCACTGTTCAGTATCTTTACCCTGAGACACTCAATCCTGTTGAGAAGTAATGACCATCAACTGTGATCACAAGTGTATGTCTCAAATCAATGGGACTCAAAACTAATTAGCCAATATCTCTTCTCTTTCCAAAGCGGGCCGTCTATAGCCGTGACTCTTGACCCTGCAATATACAACGGGCCATTCTTCTGGTCCCGGGCTACTTCTCCTGTATTCAAACTGCAACACGACTCATTTTACCAACAACAAATGAGGCTCCGCCTCCTCATCGGTCACGCTCCCCTGGGCCGCGGGGGGCCAATAAGCATGGCCCGTTTAAAAGGCCGGAGAACAAAAGGCCCACAAAGGRCGGCCCGCAAAGTTGAGCCACAGCAGTTAGGAACCCCCATCGCTCCCCCTGGCCTCCACACCCCCCTCGTCTCACCCCAGCCCAACCGTGTCCATTTCACTGCAGCTTTGTCATGCTAATAGAATTGAGTCTGCGAATACAAAAATACTTAATTTGTGATTATCATACACCTTCACACACACTTTTCTCTTTCGGGTGCGCACCACTAAGCCATAGCACTTCCCAAATGTAAACCCATTATGCTTTTACACATCCTACTTCTCTCACTTTTTACTAGGAATAAAAGCTATTGTCGGTTTCATTTCTCTGAGGTGAGATACACTTTATAGTTAAAATGATGTGGACTCCCCTTCAAATTAGTGGCTTCGGCTATTTCAGCCACACCCATTGCTGACAGGTGTATAAAATCGAGCACACAGCCATGCAAACTCCAAAGACAAACATTGCAAGAAGTGCCCCAGTCAACTGTAAGTGCTGTTATTGTGAAGTGGAAATGTCTAGAAGCAACAATGGCTCAGCTGTGAAATGCTAGGCCACACAAGCTCACAGAACGGGACTGCCGAGTGCTGAAGCATGTAGTGCGTTGAAATCGTCTGTCCTCGGCTGCAACACTCACTACCAAGTTCCAAATTGCCTCTGGAAGCAACGTCAACACAAGAACTGTTCGTCAARAGCTTCATGAAATGGGKTTCCATGGACGAGCAGCAGCACACAAGCCTAAGATCACCATGCGCAATGCCAAGTGTCGGCTGGAGTGGTGTAAAGTTTGCCGCCATTGGATTCTGGAGCAGGGAAACACGTTCTCTGGAGTGATGAATCACGCTTCACCATCTGGCAGTCCAACAGACTAATCTGGGTTTGGCGGATGCTAGGAAAATGCTACCTGCCCCAATGCATAGTGCCAACTGCAAAGTTTGGTGGAGGTGGAATAATGGTCTGGGTCTGTTTTTCATGGTTTGGGCTAGGCCAGTGAAGGGAAATCTTAATGCTACAGCATACAATGACATACTAGACAATTCTGTGCTTCCAACTTTGTGGCAACAGTTTGACGAAGGCCCTTTCCTGTTTCAGCATGACAACGCCCCCATGCACAAAGMGAGGTCCATACAGAAATGGTTTGTCGGGATTGGTGTGGAAGAACTTAACTGGCCTACACAGAGCCCTGAMCTCAACCCCATCGAACACCTTTGGGAGGAATTGGAACACCCAACCTCACTAATGCTCGTGGCTGAATGGAAGCAAGTCCCYGCAGCAATGTTCCAACATCTAGTGGAAAGCCTTCCCAGAAGAGTGGAGGCTGTTATAGCAGCAAAGGGGGGACCATCTCCATATTAATGCCCATGATTTTGGAATGAGATGTTCAWCAAGAACTTTTGGTAATGTAGTGTATATTAGGCCGGGTTACAGATGAGTKCTGGGAGTTATTAAAATGAGAAATAATCAGTAAGAGGAGGGACAGAAGAGCTCTCTGTGAGGTTCTGTGGCTGTTGAAACCAAGAGGGCTCTAACTGGACGGAGGACATTATGAGGTTTATGAGTTACTGTGTGTCAAACGTGCAGGGAGACATGAWCGAAAATGGAACAAATACCAAGGCTGGATTATTCAAACTGGTGCGTAATATTTTTACAATTTCCTTTCTTGTATACTCAGAGATTAAGTCTACAATTATCCAGGCTTAGGCCCAGAAACAACTGCAAACACATCCCTCTGGGCTTATTTAATCAGCATTCACTATAGCACTTAATACCCCTCGTGACCACCGAGGTCGCTTCCTTTACAGACTGAAGAGGGCCATTAAGATAATGCACCATCTCAATTTAACACAGGAATAAAAAATATATTTGATATTAAAGTGAGTGGAGAAGGTACTGTAGTCAAGAACACAGGATTCACACCCAGAGAGGGGACCAACCTAGAGGGGATATCCACAGAGGATTCCTAACCATCCATGTAAGCCTAACGCCTCAATCAAACTGGCATTCAGAGGGAGAGAGTGCAATTTTAAGTGCTGCATGGATTGTGCCTCCATTTACAAGTAAACCAATAGGGCTTTACTCCCAACAAACAACCTCTGTGGATTTGTAACATRGTTTCTWTYTAAATCTCTTTTGAGGCTTTCYCATTTCCCCGGAGGAGAACAGGGGTGTGCTGTACTCACYGAAGCCAAGGCTTTGCCCAGKGCATCTCCAGTCTGCTGGCTTCCAGWGGCGTTCCCCCGATTTGSAGCAACTAYAGAAACAAGGMGAGGACATTTATAACACARAGCATMGATTAAAGAAGAGAACATCATTATRGGAATTTATCTCGCCTATTGATATTTAAGAGTAGATCAACCAAATATTCGCCRTACCCATGRCCCCGTCGGTGGTGTTGACAGGCGSGGTGTGTGTTGGGTTAACGAATGGTGAAGTGCTGGCGTTGCTGCGGTGGAAGCTGGACATTGGAGGAAGACTGGCATGGATGTCTGTCGGCGACACAGAGTGTGGAGGGTAATTCTGAAAGAAACAGAGGACAAAACACGTGTTCATCAGGACAAAGCAATATTGTGTGTGCATACACTTGTTCAGTGGTAAGAATAGCATTGTGCATGGTGAAAAAATATCACTTGATAAAAGAGAGGTTATATGAATGTGGAGCCCAGACAGACAGAGGGCTTTGGTTGGGCAGCAGCTGCAGGCTCCCTGTGAGTCCCAGTGAGACACAGTGGGCAGGCAGAGCAGATGAAACACTGATAGAGGGGGTCAGCCGTGTCTTACACAGATACTGCCCAGACAGCAACATCAGATAGAGAGATAGCCAGGCCACAGCTCACACCAAYCACTCTCACTACGGGCTCAGCAGAGAGGAGGGGATGTGCTCTGATGGGGCAGAACAGGACATGGAGGCTGAATACGCATCAGTCACAGTGTTTCCCCTAGCTAGACTTTTTCTGTAGGCAGGGTGGGCAATATTGCACACCACAAATATTCAATTGAAACCAATGCAAGCCAAATGTTTTATGGGCATGGGGCAATAGAGCTTAACAGGGAGGAGGTAGACTGTCTAAGAATAGGTAGGGGAGACATTGAGACATCACTTACAGTATGTGCGTACATCACTAGCTGGGTTGCTTACCAGGCGGTCATGTGAGTGCATGTTGACGTAATTTCCTGACTGCGGCATGTGAGATGAAGATCCTCCCAGCATTCCTCCATAACTAGGCTGGTTGATCCCATTGGAGGAATTCCACGGATCAGAAGAGTTGTGGGTCCCATCTAATGACAACAAACAAGAGTTGAGTTGAAATTGATCTGTTTTGAGTTTCATCCCTATTCTTTACAGTATAATGACTCATGTAACAAAAGGATCATCCAATTGAAGAGACATCCTGGATTTGATTCCAGAAGGGAGCAAAGACGTTTTAATGGCTTTAGTTTAACAACCAAAGTCAAGTTTACATAAAATGCAATATGCCTGAACCGCCATGAAGCAAACCACAACACACAGCTTGATTATGAGAGCCCAGAGAGACCTTTCCACAGAGGGCAGTCACCCTCCTCTCTGCTGAGTTGCTGGATCACACAAGGGGGTTGTTCACTCTCCCAGTCTGGTCTTAGGACTGAAACACAAGCCCTGTCCTGGACACAGCTGAGATAACACTAAGCCTCCCTTGGCTAACAGAAACCAACCCCATCCCTTCAAAGACCAGCGACTCTGAGACCAGGCTCAGTGAAATACTGTCTACCAGAAGAAAGAAATGGCTAAATCGAGCTGAACATTTGAAACTGTTCAGCAACATCAGAGAGAGTGACTACAGAGAGAGTGACTGAGTGTAATGTTAGGATGTTTGTCCAGAAATATTTTCTCATGGGTACACAGTCCATCAAGAGGCAGGAGAAGAAATGGATAAAGACAGCGCATCAGATTGCACAAACAGATAATACTGGTTCTTTAGACTCCATGACAGAGACTGTCTTAAGTCAGAATCACTTACCAAAGAAAGTGGTTGCAAACATACTGCTGGGGGGTTTGGGAGATGAGTAGGAGGGAGAATCTCTGTTGAAGTCTTCTGTGTTGGGAGACGGGGCATACACCTGCCAAAAGAAAACAGACATTATTAACATGAATAACAACAGCAGGTGCACAGGGCAGTCTAGCATTTTGTCCAAGTCGTTATCCTCTAAGACGTGGGTTATGACTGTTCACTGTATGTGGCAGGAGCATAATGATGATGATTTGGTTGAGTTATTAGGATGATGTTGAAGAGGAACAATTCTAATGCCCCACCACCCTGCCTGGTGGGTTGATCACAATCTAAAGCCAGTGCATTAAGGACGGCTTCATTAACCATYATTAGATGCAAACGAGTAYCTTCGCCTAAATTTGTCCMTATTCCTTACACGACTGTCATTTGTAAAGTAGCKYTGTATGTTGAAGCCRKAWTCATGTCTACTTTAATGAATGTAGTGAACAAACTGAGCCGTGCCAGTTTAAGAAGCCAGTGGTGTGGCAGCTGGGCTCATTTGGAAGGCTCGTGGAGGGAGGACTGGATTATCAGGGGGTGTTTGCATTTCAGATTGTCTCAGCTCTTAATGGAACTATAATGAYACCAGCACACACAAGCGTTCATAAAAACACTGCAAATTGCAGCTCGCCAAAGAAACAGAAATCAAATCAGAAAATAAAATATGGGGCCTGTGCTTTTCTTCATTTTGCTACCTGGCTGTGAGCTGGCGAGGGATCGAGGGATCGAGGGATCGAGGGATCGAGGGAGGGGATGAGCGGTGAGGCACAGAGGGCTGTTGTGCAGCTGTGGCTGTGCCAGGCTGGGTGGGAGGGAGGATCAAAGGGTCGTGAGGCCAAACATTAGTGATGTGGTCTCTGACTTCATCCACTCCAGATGGAGGGAGAGAGAGCAAGGGAGAGAGAGCTAGTGAACTCACCACGCCACAAAGAGGGCCGGTCCCTCAACCCTAACACTATCACCATGCAGCACAAATCACTACCAGACCTGCCACCCAGCCCCCCCCTCCCACCCATCCTCTAGTCACCAGCAACATAAATTCCTTTTTTAATGACCTAATGGCATACTCATTTGTTTGCGTGAACAGAGCCCTTCAAGAACTTCAAAGGTTGCTTCCTAATGCAACAAGATGTGTCAGTGGGCTTGGAGAGAATGTTTTGTTGTCCTACTGAAGTATAATCATCTTATTTACGAGACACAACCCCAACAAATTTCATTCGTCATCACTTTACTACGTACGTCAAGAGAAAGACACACACATACACGACATATCAGTCAGTCAGCTTAGCCAACACTCAGGACCACGGGGTCTTGCTGAGCGAGCAGTGTGTGTGAGCATGTGATTAGCTGTGTGTGTGTAACTCCAGCACCCTGTGTACATGTCGTTTAGCAGGGAGGGGATCTCTTGGCTCCTCTGGCTCGCACATGTGAYYCAGGGTGTGGGGACTCCCKTGGTGATTCCAGGTTAGCCTCACACAGGAGCCCTGGCTTTGTCCCAGTCTGAGCCTCAATGGGCAGCATATGGYGGTGGATGATGCTAATTGTCCTCTTTACACTGGGCTAGCCAGTCAAGGCATTAATAAAACACCCAAACACCGGGCGCCTCATTCCCTTAGCCTCTGGAGGAGAGGGCCCGCCTGGGTTTCCTTTTACTACCACATKAATTAAAGAGACATCACTCAGAGCCCGGGCCAGCAGGACCAACACAGTTGTTGGAGCTTGGCTGTTTAGTTCATGTATATTTTCCACATCACGTTTAATTTAAGAATATCTGTAGCCATCATAATCCATAAGCAATCATTAATTCAGGGTTTATGGTTCATACACTGAGCTAACTCATGTTTGACTTAATATCAACAAGCATCAGATTTCAATGTCAGATTGGAGAGAATGGGGACAGAAGGTTCTTGGCAGAGCTTCGTTCTGCAACTCTCTCGTCTCTCTGTGGCTGATCTGAGAGGGCTGATGAGTCCCTCCACACCTTTCCACACATCACCAGCCTGCAGCACCCGCCTTTGATCTCAACACCACACCAATCAAAACAGCACATGGAAAAAAACATTAAAACTGTCAACATATGGATACACCAAATGACAACGGCGAAAATAACCTCTTAAAAATAAATGATCACCGCAGCAAAAACTCACAAAAGAGAACAGCTGAGATCAGTGGGCTGCTGGTGTCAACACAGTATCCTGTCTCTGCACGTCACTATGTGGAATCAAACCATGCCCGAGGTACTTTCTTTTCAAGTCTAAATCTAACACACTTATAGAGGCTAAAAGGCACGCACGCAGCTCCAACACAATGGTCCCCTGCTACACAGCCCCAGAACCACCTTCCTGATGGGGCATGTTGAGCGCTGCAGCCTGGTACCAGTCAACCCTTTAACAGAGACATCTCAAGCCTCAGGCTGTTGATGCTTTAAAAACTCCAAGATTTAGGTCTCAAGAAACACCATTTTCAAAGATCAACTGCACTCTGATAAATGAGGTGATATCAGATGTTATATACGTGGGAAGCTGTCAACATTAATTTTAAACTCTGAGGCAAAACTCATACTCCTGATGTTATCTTGTGTTGTAAACACTTATTCCATATTTCCTGAGATGGGAAGAAAAACAGTAATTTACTGGATGCCTCCTTGGTACAGTCCTCAGTGCACTTGAGGGATATTAGACAGGAAAGGCCACACCTTAGAAAAACACACTCCACCCACCAAATCCTTCCAAATATCTGAATTCTCTMAAGCTTGGGTTACTCATTTTCTATGGAACTGGAGGAAACAACGGAAATAGAAAACACTTAATACGCCAAAAAACACAGAAATCAAAGACTTTAAGGCTCTTGCCATAAAAACAATAATCACTCTCAAAACTCCAACAAGTAAATGTGAGTTTTGTTGATGCTCACA